>NC_092335.1:491580000-491880000 GCF_046630445.1 Rutidosis leptorrhynchoides
AACTGAAGTCAGGAGGCCTGCTAAGAAGGGTCGGATTTCCCTTTATACATCGTGCCGCGACAAATAGAGCCGCTCCGCGGCAGTCCTGCTGGACAGATTTCGGACTTAGCTCATTTTAAGGGATTCTAAGGGGCAATTTGGTAATTTGACATGTAGATCTGATGGGAGCATTAAATCTCCACCACTTATCCATTTAATTCATTTTCTTTTCTCTTTTCTTTCCATTTTCTCTTCTAAAACATAAAACCCATTTGGATTAAAAGTGAGATTTGAGAGTGAAGGATTGAGAGTTGATCTTTGGAGCAAGAATTAAAGTTGTTCTCATTGTTCTTAGCTACAAGTGGATAGTGTTGGTAAGTTTTAACTCTATGTTTTGAGTTTTAATTGGTTTATGCTAGGGTTTGTTCATTTGGAACTTGTGTGACCCATTTGAGGGTTAAATGGGTGGATTTTGGGTTAGATTGTTGAAAGTAAACCCTAATAGCCATAACCTAGGGTTTGGTCTTATGATTTAAGGTTGTAAGTGTTAAATGGTGTTGTTAGTCACTAATACACTTTTAAATTGATGAAAGAATTGTTAATGGGTAAGTTTGACTCGATTGTGAGTCTAAGTATTTAAAATGGGTCAAATGAGTATTAGTTGACCTAATTGGGAAAAATGGGTATGAATTACCCTAAGTTATGTTAGTTGATGTTAGTAGACTTTAAATCACTAGCCTTAGTGATTTAATATGAGTCTTGGCCATTTACGGGCGGTTGTGGTGTAGTTGAGTTATTTAATGCAAATTGGGTCATTAAATGCTCAAGTGTAAGTATTGTGGTTAATTCCACTAGTTGTGTGATTGAATGTGTACTTAATGAATTAGGTACATTGCCTTGAAGTTCGGACGTGTATAATCATCATCCTTGTGTCAAGGTGAGTGGAATAAGTATACTTGTACGTATATGATGTGTTTATTTGTACGTAAGGATATGTGTTGTCCTAGTTAGTGATATATGTGTTGTACACTAATGATTTATGAATGGATATGTGTTGTCCAAGTTAGCAATATATGTGTTGTACGCTAACGGTTTTATAAATGGATATGTGTTATCCAAGTTGGTGATATATGTGTTGTCCACTAACGATCTTATGAACGGATATGTGTTGTCCAAGGGTTGGTGATATATGTGTTGTACACTAACGGTTGTTATGAACACCGATGGGAAATTCGAGTACCATTCCTTTTACTATTGGTTAACCATAGTTGTGTGAATTTGGTATTAGCATATTTAATATTGAACTATATGCTATTGGTGTTGCTAGCTTCTTGTGAATTGTGGATAGTAGTTTATGCATGATGTTTGCATGGTTGTCGTATTGTTAGCTTGTATGCGGTGTTGCGTAAGTGGTTGCAAATAAGTAGGTTATATATGAACATGTATAATTATTGCATTCACTAAGCATTAGCTTACCCCTCTCGTTGTTTATCTTTTTAGATGCAGGTGTGGATAAGGGCAAAGGGTTTATCGGGCATTAGGTGTCCCTTGATGATGTTTTGTTGGAGCTTTGAAGTTGGCCTAACGTTTTGGGTAGTTTAGTCCCAAACCATGCTCGAAGTGTCGTTTGGATTATAAACTATCATTTGTAGTGGGTTGAACTTGTATTAAACTTAATTAATGGCCTTCGTGCCTTTTGTAAACATTTAAATTATTGTACGTTTTAAATGGAACTTGTGGAATGGTTTACATATTTAATTGGCGCGTAAATGTGTATTATTTAAAAAAAAAATTTATCGTATGGAATACGGGTTGGGTTGTTTCAAGTGGTATCAGAGCATGGCCTAAGGGATTTAGGCGACTCGAGATAGGTGCCTAGACTTAGACTTTATTGTGTGTGAGCTTTATGCGGGACTTGTAGGACTTCGGGTCGGATCGGGAATTGTTAGTGCTTAGGTTTATGTGATTTAACCTTGCACTAATTGTTTTGTGTTGTAGTTGTAATCATCAAGCGAGATAGATGTTGTACTAGCGAGTTAATGCGACGTGCTCGCGTAGCAATGACTAGCTACCATTGTTACGGGTGCAAATCGTGTCAAACAAGCGATGTACGACGATTGTTGAGCAAGATGGGGGCGGTAAGGTGTATATGTATATATATGCGTGTCATGTCTTTTCATTCGTTGTTTAACCTCTTTCGTTTTATAGAATGAAGATGAGAAATGGACACGACACCGATAATGGGGGCACGAGCGAGGACCCCGAGTTCACGGCCAAAGTTGAAGCCATCTTTAAACGTCAAAAAGAGGAGTTTCTCGAAGACGTTAAGAAGATGTTTCTAGATACGATCGACGAGCAATTAGTTAATGTGGTTAGGGAACAAGTTAAGCTTGTTCTACAAGGGGATAATGTGGGGAGACGGGATTTCTTTTATAAGAATTTCAAGGACTCTCAACCTCCCACCTTCGATGGTGAATGGGACCCACTTACGAGTGCCCGTTGGATCTCCGATATGGAGGGGGCCTTTCATACATGTGAATGCCCTCTCGATAAAAAGACGAGATATGGTTGTAGCATGTTAAGAGGCGATGCTAAATTGTGGTGGGACGCGAAAATCCAAGTCTATGGTGAAGAACAATGCATGGATTTTACTTGGGACGAGTTTAAGGCGGAGTTTTTCGATGAATACCGAACTCCGGCCGATCTTACTAGGCTTAAGGACGAGTTACGTTCCTTGAGGCAAGGGTCGATGGATTGAACACTCTCAAATCCGTGTTTTTGTCCAAGACCCAATTTTGCCCGGAGTATGTCGGGAATGATAAGATGTTGAAGGAAGATTTCTATCGAATCTTAAATGATATCAAGAGAATATTAGCGTGAATGTGGTGAAGAGCTTTGACGAGTTATTCAATATGGCCAAAGGTTTTGAGGCGCTCGTGTTAAGAAAGGGTGGTTTTACTTTTGGTAAGAGGAAGTTCGAGAATTCGAGTCAATCGAATTTTTCCAACAAAAAGAACAAGAAGGGATCCGAAAGTGTTAATAGCGTAAAGAAGGGTGGTCATGTGGTCACTTGCTATATTTGTGGGAAAAAAGGACACATGGCTCGTGATTGTCCAAATGCGCCAAACAAGGTTACATGTTACAATTGTGGTAAAGAAGGGCACAAGAGGCCCGAGTGTCCCGAGTTGCGCAATGATAATGTTAAGTGGCTAGAGAAGGCGGCGGGTACGGCTAGGGGTCAAAATTATTTGATAACCAATGACGAAGCCAAGCTATCGAACGAAGTTGTCTAAGGTACTTTCATGGTTAACTCTAATCCGGCAAAGATATTATTTGATAGCGGTGCTAATTTGTCTTTTGTGTCACCTCGATTTGTATCTAAGCTTAACAAACCGCTAGCTAAGTTAAGTCATCCGGTAGAAGTTGAAATAGCGAATGGTAAGACGGTGCTAGGGGTTGATGTGTGTAAAGGTTGTAATGTTGTGTTTGGTACCGAAACGTTTAAAATTGATCTCATTCCGATGACTTTGGGTGAGTTTGATGTTGTTGTTGGTATAGATTGGCTCGATCATTATAAAGCCGATATTGCATGCCATGATAAATTCATTCGTGTGAGAACCCCAAGTGGGGGAGAGTTGATTATTCATGGTGATAAACGAAGAAGACTCGTACCATTATGCACTTATGCACCGGCGCGACGTTTTCTCAAGAGTGGTGGTGTATGTTATCTTGCTCATGTAGTTGATACTCGTGACTAGCCACCACCCATTCGTGAAATTTCGGTGGTTAATGAATTTGAAGACGTCTTTCCGGATGAGTTACCGGGTGTTCCGGCGGAAAGACAAGTTGAATTTTGCATTGAGTTGGTTCCGGGGCCTACCCCCATTGCTAAAACTCCTTATCGTTTAGCGCCGACGGAAATGCAAGAGTTGTTAAATCAAACCCAAGAATTGCTGGAGAAGGGTTTTATTTGACCGAGTTCCTCGCCATGGGGTGCTGCGGTTTTATTTGTGAAGAAGAAAGACGGTAGTATG
Source organism: Rutidosis leptorrhynchoides (assembly GCF_046630445.1). Lineage (NCBI taxonomy): Eukaryota > Viridiplantae > Streptophyta > Magnoliopsida > Asterales > Asteraceae > Rutidosis > Rutidosis leptorrhynchoides. Next base: position 491,584,014 of record NC_092335.1, read on the forward strand.
CGGATGTGCATCGATTATCGGGAGTTGAACAAAGTGACGATCAAGAATCGTTATCCATTACCTAGGATTGACAATTTGTTTGACCAACTCCAAGGTGCAACGTACTTTTCTAAGATCGACTTACGGTCCGGCTATCATCAAGTGCGGGTCCGTGAAGAAGACATAGAGAAAACAACTTTTCGAACTCGTTACGGGCATTTGAGTTTGTAGTTATGCCTTTTGGTCTTACGAATGCACCGGCGGCATTCATGGATCTTATGAACCGAGTGTGCCAACCTATGTTGGACAAGTCGGTAATTGTGTTCATTGACGACATACTTGTTTATTCTAAGAGTATGAAGGAACATGAGCACCATTTGCGCGAAGTATTGAAGACGTTGCGGAAGGAGAAGTTGTATGAAAAATTCTCCAAATGTGAATTTTGGCTAAGGGAAGTTCAATTCCTTGGCCATATCGTGAATAAAGAAGGAATCCAAGTAGATCCGGGGAAGATTGAGACGGTGAAGAGTTGGGGGAAACCGACTACGCCTACGAAAATTCAAAGTTTTCTCGGATTGGCTGGTTATTATCGTCGGTTTATCCAAGACTTTTCTAAGATTGCTTCTCCTTTGACGAAGTTGACAAGGAAGAACGTAAGGTTCAATTGGGAAAACGAGCAAGAAATTTCTTTTCAATTGTTAAAAGAGAAGTTGTGTCAAGCTCCGGTGTTAGTGTTGCCAGAAGGGGTAGAAGACATGACGGTTTATTGTGATGCTTCTTTAAATGGGCTCGGGTGTGTTCTAATGCAAATGGGTAAAGTCATCGCTTACGCCTCTCGACAATTAAGGGAACACGAAAAGAGATACCCGACTCATGATCTTGAATTGGTGGCGGTGGTACATGCGTTGAAAATTTGGCGCCACTACTTGTATGGTGTCAAGTGTACGATTTATTCGGACCATAAGAGTTTGAAACACCTCTTTAGTCAACGAGATTTGAATTATCGTCAACGTAGATGGATGGATGTGGTAAAGGATTATGATTGTGAAATACTATATCATCCGGGTAAGGCGAATGTGGTCGCGGATGTGTTAAGTCAAAAGAGTCAACATCCGGCGTTACGATTGGGATTGTTACGTATGATTATTACTAATGATTTTCTTGTAAAGCTTGGTGAGATTCAAATAGAGGCTTACGTTCACAACAAGCATGCGGAAAGAATCGTGGGGCAAACGGAGTTCATTACCATGGGCTCGCGTGGTTTGTTGTCGTTCCAAGGAAGAGTTTGGGTGCCTAAGATGGGTGGTAACCGACAAGTGCTACTTGATGAAGCACATAAGTCAAAGTATTCCATTCATCCGGGTGCAACAAAGATGTACTATGATTTGAGGAAAGATTATTGGTGGCCTGGTATGAAACATGATGTGGTTAAGTATGTTGAACAATGCGTCACGTGTTTGCAAGTTAAAGCCGAACACCAAAAGCCGTATGGTAAGTTACAACCGTTGGAAGTTCCAAAATGGAAATGGGAGCACATTACCATGGACTTCATTACTAAGTTACCAAAGATGACGAGAAGCCAATATGATACGATATGGGTGATAGTTGATCGATTGACGAAGAGTGCTTTGTTTCTTCCCATTCGGGAAACGGTATCATTGGAGACTTTATCCAAGTTGTTTATCAAGGAGGTGATATCGAGACATGGGGTTCCTATATCTATTGTTTCGGATCGAGATACTCGTTTCACGTCTCGATTTTGGAATAAGTTTCATGAAGATATGGGTACTCAATTAAAAATGAGCACGGCGTATCATCCTCAAACGGACGGTCAAACCGAGCGTACGAACCAAACATTGGAGGATATGTTAAGGGCATGCATTATTAATTTTGGTGGAAGTTAGGATGAGCACTTACCATTGGTGGAATTCTCGTACAATAATAGTTACCACACTAGTATTGGGATGCCACCTTACGAGATGCTTTATGGGCGTAGATGTCGAACTCCCATTTGTTGGGGAGAAGTGGGTCAAAGAGAAATCGGGAGTTCCAATTTAGTTTTGGAGATGAATGGTAACATTGAGATGATTCGGGCTCGACTTAAAGCGGCGCAAGATAGACAAAAGTCTTATGCCGATAAAGGTAGGAGAACAATTGAGTTCCAAGAAGGTGACATGGTGATGCTTAAGGTTTCTCCATGGAAAGGTGTTATTCGGTTTCGAAATCGAGGAAAGTTAGCTCCTCGGTTTATTGGTCCTTTCAAGGTGTTGGCACGTGTTGGTGAAGTTGCTTACAGACTAGAGTTGCCCGAAGAGCTTGCGGGGATCCATAACACATTTCATGTTTCCCATCTCCGTAGGTGTCTTACGGATGACTCGACTTGGGTGCCGTTAGACGAGATCACCTTGAACAACAAGCTAGAATATTCAGAAGAGCCGATTGCAATCCTTGATGAAAAGGTTAAGATGTTGCGGAACAAGGAAGTTAGAACCTTCAAAGTGCAATCGCGACATCGAAAGGGTTCCGAATTTACATGGGAATCCGAAGAGTTTGTTTTGGTTTATCTTCCGGCTTGTCATGCGGCTTGGATCGCGAGGACGCGCTCCGATTCAAGTGGGGGAGAGTTGTAACATCCCGCTTTTCCCGTACATATCTAAAGGTACATACTTAATCATTAGTACGTTTGTAACCCATTAGTTTATGTGTAAATGTATAAATGTATGTGTGTATATATATATATATATATATATATATATATATATATATATATATATATATATATATATATTGAGAATATGTGCATGTACAAGTATATACATGGGTTTTGATAGCGTTAAGTCTTGTGAGACTATTATTAAAGGCTAGGTGGATATAGGAAGCGGGAATGGAATGTACAAATTAATTAAATCGGAAATTTGTTTAAGGTTGTCGAGCTGGTCAAGTGCAGCCTTAAGTCACGCCGCGATGACCATAGTCGCGCCGCGACAATAAACGCAAACCAGAGTCAGGAAGGGGTTTAAATAGAACACTTGTGCACGTTGTTCGCCGCGCCGCGGCAAAGGGGCTAGCGCCGCGGTATCTCAAGCAAAACTGAAGTCAGGAGGCCTGCTAAGAAGGGTCGGATTTCCCTTTATACATCGCGCCGCGACAATTAGAGCCACGCCGCGACAGTCCTGCTGGACAGATTTCGGACTTAGCTCATTTTAAGGGATTTTAAGGGGCAATTTGGTAATTTGACGTGTAGATCTGATGGGAGCATTAAATCTCCACAACTTATCCATTTAATTCATTTTCTTTTCTCTTTTCTTTCCATTTTCTCTTCTAAAACATAAAACTCATTTGGATTAAAAGTGAGATTTGAGAGTGAAGGATTGAGAGTTGATCTTTGGAGCAAGAATTAAAGTTGTTCTCCTTGTTCTTAGTTATAAGTGGATAGTGTTGGTAAGTTTTAACTCTATGTTTTAAGTTTTAATTGGTTTATGCTAGGGTTTGTTCATTTGGAACTTGTGTGACCCATTTGAGGGTTAAATGGGTGGATTTTGGGTTAGATTGTTGAAAGTAAACCCTAAAAGCCATAACCTAGGGTTTGGTCTTATGATTTGAGGTTGTAAGTGTTAAATGGTGTTGTTAGTCACTAATACACTTTTAAATTGATGAAAGAATTGTTAATGGGTAAGTTTGACTCGATTGTGAGTCTAAGTATTTAAAATGGGACAAATGAGTAATAGTTGACCTAATTGGATAAAATGGGTATGAATTACCCTAAGTTATGTTAGTTGATGTTAGTAGACTTTAAATCACTAGCCTTAGTGATTTAATATGAGTCTTGGCCATTTATGGGCGGTTGTGGTGTAGTTGAGTCATTTAATGCAAATTGAGTCATTAAATGCTCAAGTGTAAGTATTGTGGTTAATTCCACTAGTTGTGTGATTGAATGTGTACTTAATGAATTAGGTACATTGCCTTGAAGTTCGGACGTGCATAATCATCATCCGTGTGTCAAGGTGAGTGGAATAAGTATACTTGTACGTATATGATGTGTTTATTTGTACGTAAGGATATGTGTTGTCCTAGTTAGTGATATATGTGTTGTACACTAATGATTTATGAACGGATATGTGTTGTCCAACTTAGCAATATATGTGTTGTACGCTAACAGTTTTATAAATGGATATGTGTTGTCCAAGTTGGTGATATATGTGTTGTACACTAACGATCTTATGAACGGATATGTGTTGTCCAAGGGTTGGTGATATATGTGTTGTATACTAACGGTTGTTATGAACACCGATGGGAAATTCGAGTACCATTCCTTTTACTATTGGTTAACCATGATTGTGTGAATTTGGTATTAGCATACTTAATATTGAACTATATGCTATTGGTGTTGCTAGCTTCTTGTGAATTGTGGATAGTAGTTTATGCATGATGTTTGCATGGTTGTCATATTGCTAGCTTGTATGCGGTGTTGCGTAAGTGGTTGCAAATAAGTAGGTTATATATGAACATGTATAATTATTGCATTCACTAAGCATTAGCTTACCCCTCTCGTTGTTTATCTTTTTAGATGCAGGTGTGGATAAGGGCAAAGGGGTTATCGGGCATTAGGTGTCCCTTAATGATGTTTTGTTAGAGCTTTGAAGTTGGCCTAACGTTTTGGGTAGTTTAGTCCCAAACCATGCTCGAAGTGTCGTTTGGATTATAAACTATCATTTGTAGTGGGTCGAACTTGTATTAAACTTAATTAATGGCCTTCGTGCCTTTTGTAAACATTTAAATTGTTGTACGTTTTAAATGGAACTTGTGGAATGGTTTACATATTTAATTGGCGCGTAAATGTGTATTATTTAAAAAAAAAATTTATCGTATGGAATACGGGTTGGGTTGTTTCAAAAAAAATGGGAGATATGTATATGGGATCCCTATGTATATCTATAGTTACATATACATATACATATACATATACATATACATATACATATACATATACATATACATATACATATACATATACATATACATATACATATACATATACATATACATATACATATACAGTTACATATACATATACATCCATACACACATATACATATACATACAGGGACCTATACATACATATACATATATACACATATATAAACAGACAGATAAACTAACATATAGATACACCAACGAAATAAGGTTTTACCTCAATATCTGTCATCTTTGAAGGGATCTCTTGATTGATACACTATTGAAGGGATCTGCAATGAAGGGATTTAGGGTTTATCTAACGATGGATTTAGGGTTTATCTAAAAACTATTGAAGGGATCTCTTGAGAGAATCTGCAATGAATCAGGGTTGAGAGAATCTGCAACGATGGATTTAGGGCTTGTGGAGCGAAATTTTGTTAAGTGTGTAATTTGAATTGTGAACTCGCTATTTTAGTGTCTTTTTGTATACTCGACCATCATTAAGGTCGCCCGTGTTTTTTGGGGTCGAATATAATGGTCGACCGATATCACATGGTAGTCGACCTTGCCAGTTATAAACGGGGGTCGACCACATTGAAATTTGTTATGGTCGACCGGGTCAAGGGGTAGTCGACCCAAATGGTGGTCGATCTAATGGTGTAAATAGACAATTTTTTTCCCCGAAAGTGTATTTTGGAAGAAAAGTTTTAAAAAAGTGTATTTAGGCGAATTTCCCTGAGGACTATCAATTACATGTCTTAATGTACAAGACCATATTGTGCTTTTTGAACGGATATCTCTAAGTAATATGAAAAAATATACGTTCCAAGTCACATAATGATATGCTACCATATATATACTTTGACGGATAAAGTTTTATTATTTCAGGCTACTAATTAGGAATGAAATTATCTTTTTACATATGCTCCTAGTGAGGTTTTATCTTAGTGAGGTTTGATCCTGAGACATTTTATGATTTTGTGAGGATCTTAACCAATAAAATTTCAGTTTGGGTTAATTATGTTACTCTCAATGATATGATCTAAAATATACTAGAAGATCATCATGTTATTAAGAATTTATTAAGAGTAAACTACACTAATGGTCCCTGTGGTTTATTGTAAATTACGTCGCTCGTCCCTATCTCTTAAAGATTACATGGTTCGTCCCTGTTGTTTTAAATATCAGTGGCGTTGATCCCTGTGGTTTATTCTAAATTACGTCGCTCTTCCCTATCTCTTAAAAATTACATGATTCGTCCCTGTGGTTTTGATGATGCAGCGGTGTATACGAAATAGTTTATATTTTAATACGAAATACGACGAAATATGACACAAGTTTTATTAATTTATGGATGGGATATACCTAAACCTTGCTACAACACTATAGGCAGTGTATCTAATCGTAGAGTAGTGTAGTTTTTAGTAAGTCCGGTTCATTCCACAGGGAGCTAGCGATTACGTACTATATTTTTATAAAACTATATTTATACAAAATATATATAATTATATATAGGTAGTAATATTATAAAAGGGGGGTTTTACCGTTTAATGACCGGTTTGTCAATTTTTATATTTTTGCGTAAAGATAAATGACAATAAAATAAATTGCAATAATTAAAATGACAGTAAATAAAAGTACGATGAAATATGAAATAAAAGTATTATGCTTATTTAAACTTCCGTAATCATGATGTTTGACGTTTTGATTTAAATTTATTACCCTGGGTTAATTGTCCTTTGTCCTGGATTATTTGATACCTATTTGGTTTTTGTCCATAATAGTCCATCGGTCATAAATATAAAATGCTCGTCAAATTAACCTTATTCCCGAAGTCAAATATTCCAACTAATTAGGGATTCGAACTGTAACAAGGTTTTAATACTTTGTTAATAATTACACCAGATTATCGACTGCGTGTAATTCAAGGTTTTAATACTTTGTTAACAATTACACCAATTACCCTTGTATGTAATCCACCCCTGTTTTAATTAGTCCATGATACATTAATTTATTCACTTGGCCATAATGAATAATCAATTACCCAATCCAATTGATTAATTAAATGATTGTAAACGATGTCGTATAAACGTCACTAAATAGGACATTCGCAATCAATTTAATAATTATTAGATTAACTAATTTGAAGATAGGTTCGACAGTTTCCAATGAGTTGTCGCAAACGGCCTGCCAAACGGCTTGCCAAACAGCCTGCCAGCCGTTTTCAGGCAAATTTCAAGCTTATTTAAAGGGTCTTTGTCATTCATTCCAACACACACTTCAATTCAATTCTTTCTCTCTCTTGTACAATATTAGTCATACTTTTAAGGACTTTGCCTCTGTGCGAGAAATCTAGTACCCGGAGAAGAACGCCGAAGATTGTATTAGGAACGGTCTAGAGTTTGAAGTTGTCACTTTTGTATTTGGAACTCGTTAAATCTACTGGTACTTTTCATGAACCGTCCTAATCCATCTGGACGAATACATTACGTTTGGTTACATCGCGAGGTACTTCACCTCTATTTGATACATTTTACAAACATTCCATTCGGTTTTAAAAAGACAAACTTTAATTACATCGAAAGTTGACGGCGTGCATACCACTTCATAATATATCCAACTATAATTGACTTAATATTAATCTTGATGAACTCAATGACTCGAATGCAACGTATTTTGAAATGTGTCATGAATGACTCCAAGTAATATCTCTAAAATGAGCAAATGCACAGCGAAAGATTTCTTTCATACATGAGAATAAACATGCTTTAAAGTGTCAACCAAAAGGTTGGTGAGTTCATTAGTTTATCGTAATCAATCATTTCCATAATTTAATAGACCACAAGATTCTCATTTTTCATAAATATCATTACACTCGCAAGTGTATAAAATCTATTCGTATGATGAACACCTGGTGTACAATACCCCCTACCTATTAATAGTCAATAGTCCAATGTTCACAAGTGTCGGTCTTTTGTCCAAACCCGAATTATGGTACAAAATACAATAACCCCATCTTAATATTTAGCCCAACATCACGATTACTTCGGCTCAAATAAGCATAATAATAACTTAGTTACGATACATTAATTGAAAAAGGAAGAACATAGCTTACAGTGATTATTTATCGCGTAGCGTTACACGGATAGAGTTTCGACTTTAAAACCCATAAAACATTTCTTACAATAACCCAACTAAACCATAATTTATTATTAATCCTAAATTAAAATTAAAATTATAATATAAATATATTACATATAGAGATTGAGAGATTGGAAAAAGGTGTGTATTTCATCGTCTGAATTCGTTGGCTTTTATAGGCAATTCTTGAGATTGACTGCTCCGCGATCGTGGAGGTTTTACTCTTTGCAGCTCCGCGATCGCGGAGGTCCTGATTCCAGCTCATTTCTTAGACAAAACGTGGGCTGCTGTGAATATTATAATATATAATATATATATAATTATTTATATATTATGTTATATTCTTGTGCATAGTTGACTTGTAATTTTAGCTCCATTGAGTTGTACTTTAATAGTTGTTTCATGTCTCGGTTCAGGATTTTCGAACGTCTTTTCGTATGCTTAGATATATTGTACTTTGCGTTCCGCGAATTGTACTCTTATCATTTTTAGATGTTATTCATTAATAAATTGAATCACTTGGATTGTATCTTGTACATTTGAGCTTTTTGGATGTTTGCGTCTTCAAATCTTCGTTTTCTTCTTTTGTCTTTGCACTTGTTTATTTAAACTATTATTACATAAAAATAGAACAATAGTAACTAAAAGCTTTACATATCGGAAGGATATTGTGCCTAAATATATGTTCATTTGGAGCACTATCAAATATCCCCACACTTGAACATTGCTTGTCCTCAAGCAATACAGAAATTGAAATAAAATTACACTTCACTCAAATCACTTTTTTATTCTCACACTTTATACATCAGTGATTTTGATACGGCGGTATAAAAAATGATAGTCACGATGTGGTTTATAGTCCCACATGACTATGAAAATGTAGATCCTTTAAGGAAATTGGATCTTTAGGAAAACTTTTGATCTTTTGAAAATTCATTCTAGCTTTTACCCTAGATAAGTTTTCCAGAATAACCCTTCACCGGTGTTTGCAAAATATTTTTGTGGGTTTTGTGGGTTTCAGAGTTTAAAATTTTAACTCAAAACTTGAGATTTTGTGTCACCCACTTGCTAACCTTGTATTAGGAAAGCACACGTCCAGTATACTTGCTCCGTATATTACCTTTTGGTAAACTACCGTCCAGTTGTAAAGGAAAGCAATGAACAAGCAACTGTTATGGCAATGTCTAATGACATGCAGATGTTCATGGTCCACAACGTGTCGGATGCAATTACTATCTTTTGTAGGAGAAATAGTAAAGATCACCCTATAATTTTTCAATCTGGCACAAGGTCCTGTCTTCGACCATGCTATGCAACCACCGTTTTTACGGTTGACACCCGATTTGTTTCAGGTGACCTAATGAATTCCGGTGAATTCTTAGGATTTTACGTTCAATGGTAATGAACGCATTGAAAATAGGTTTTCAGAAAACAAATCGGTTTGTAATTTTGATCAAAATATTTTCTCGTTCAAGCTCGAGTTTAGATATCATCGAATTCCATGAGTTTGTAATTCTCAATCTTTAAGGTCAATCTCAAGGATTGAGTAATATCAGGCTTAAAAGCTGATTTTTGATCTTTAAGGAGATTATCCTTTCTGGGGGTCTGATTCATTAGTCTTATCAAGCTAATTTGCACGGTGCCCTCCCCATTTTACGAGACAGATCCTCTCATGGTTAGGATAAGTCTGACCACTTGGCGACCCTGTTTGATGCTGAGGTCCGCGGATTTCCTGCTGATTTTAGAGATGACTTTTCTAGATTTTTCGTCAACCTACAGCTGGTCTGGACGACAACTTCCTGACCTAAATCAAGAAGCGCGTGTCTTTTTCGGAAGACTTTACTTCCTTTTAATGATGGAATTGATTCATCGTGTAGATCTGTGACGACCCGGAAATTTCCGACTAAATTTAAACTTTATCTTTATATTATTCTGACACGATAAGCAATGTTTGTTAAGTTAAATCTCAAGGATTTTAAACTATGTTTATACATTCATTTAAACCTCGACCAAATTCCAATGATTCACGAACCATTAAATGAACATATATGAATATGTATGTATATGTGTATATGTTATAAATTGAAAATTTCAACAAAGTATTTAAAAGTATAATGCTTTATATGAACGTATTTGTTTCAATATGATTATCGACGAAATTAAAAAAAATATATTAAATGATTGAATTATCAGAAACATTGAATTATGATTACAAGTCTCTGTTGAGAGGTCCACTATGATTTGAGAAATCTATTCCTCTTAACGATATTCGGAATAATTTGTAAAGCTATTTATAAATAAAAATAAAAAGTGTCATTTACGAAAGTTAGACAAAAGCTAATGGAGAATTGGTTTCCATAATATTCTATTAATCTATTTTCAAACGTACAAAAACGTTTTCAGTTTAAAAAGAACTTTATTATTAAAACGTATATAACTTTTATAAATATCTAGAATCACTTTTGACAACTCATTACTTAACCAGTATAATAAATATAACGATATTTATATTTTATTTCATTAAATATATATAACGATTTAAATTAATATTATATATATTTATACGCGTATTATACATACATAGTTTTTATACTTTTACTATACTTTAACTTTACCTTTACTTTACTTTTACTTTACTTTAACTTTAATAATTCATACTTTAATAATTCACTTTAATAATTCATACTTTAATAATTCACTTTAATAATTCATACTTTAATAATTCACTTTAATAATTCATACTTTAATAATTCTCTTTAATAATTCATACTTTAATAATTCACTTTAATAATTCAAAAATCTATTATAAATAGAATTCAATAGGTTTCATTATTTCATAGAAACTTGAAAATATATTTCTCTAAACTCTCTCAATCGATTTACATATATATATATATATATATATATATATATATATATATATATATATATATATATATATATATATATATATATATTTGCTCTTTATTATTTCAAGATATTATTAGTATACATAAAATATTACGACGGAGTGATGTCCGAGTGATTTCAAAATAGTTTTTTTGAATGAGTCGAAGCTAAGGAAATTATGGGTTATAGCTATGGAGTTGATGGGTATGGTTCATGGGTATGCTCGTGAGGTCAATCTAGTGTTTATCATCTCCGTTGCGTCTACGTACTTTCCTGCAATATTGAATCTCAATATTGATACGTGAGCACTCATAACTTAACTTTTATATATCAATAGTGTATCCCTGACTAGTGCTCGAGTATATAGGATTATGCATACTTGTATATTCGATATTGTCCTTAGATAGGTTTGTTGAATCCTGAATTAGATACATATGCTACTGAGATAGGGTATATGATATGCATGTCATTGGAAAGCTAGCGAAAAATTAAGAACTTTTCATTTAGATATCGAATGGTTTCGATGAACGGATTTGAAGTTATAGTCAACTGAATTTTAGTATTATTGTTAAAATGATTATTATTACTATCGTCGTTATTATTTTAATAGAAATATCATTGTTATTATAAAATATCATTATTACTATTATGTTAGTATTATCATTTTATCATAATAACATTTTTAGTAAATATAAATATTGTTATTTTTTTATAGAATAATAATAATAATTATTATTACAAAATAATACAACTTTTACTTATTATTATTATGATCAATATTATTTTATCAAATAAATAGGGGATACAAAGATATTTTTCACCACGCGTAATATAATTACATTAATAATACTTACCACTATAGTTTTAAGATATTAAGTGAACTTTATAAATTTTACTACTTAAGATATATAAAAGTATATTTTATCATATATAAACGTTAATATAAATTTTTATTAATAAATGACTTTTATTATTATAAAATCTGATAAATATATTTAAATATATAAAATGACTATAGTTAAGTTATAAACACGTATAAATTTTAGAAGTCATTTTGGGTCAAGTTGACTTTTGTTGACTTTTGCATATTAGTCTCGAGCATTAGGATTGTGGTACACTATGACTTGACCAAAAATTGTTAGACAAATATTGACCAACATATAAATATATATAATTAATATAGGTTCGTGAATCCGAAGCCAACCTTGCACTTGTTAAATGACGTTATATGTATTTTTACTACGAAATACAGTATGGTGAGTTTCATTTGCTCCCTTTTTAATTGCTTTTGCAATATATATTTTTGGGCTGAGAATACATGCGCTATTTTATAAATGTTTTACGAAATAGGCACAAGTACTAAAACTAATTCTATGTGGGTTTAAACCAGAAATATACCCTTAGCTTGGTAACATTAAACTACTTGTCTATCTACGGTAGGCGCGAATCCTAAAGATAGATCTATTGGGCCTGACAAACCCCATCCTGACTATGGGATGCTTTAGTACTTCGAGGTTATTTTAAACACACCTGATCTGGTGTACTTCAGAGGGTAAAACATGAACGTTAAGGCTTGTTACCGGGTGCCTACAATTTATAGAATACTCTTATACACTTGCGAGTGTACATATATTTATAAACGGAAATCTTGTGGTCTATTAATATATTGAAATGATTGTTATGATAAACCTATGAACTCACCAACCTTTTGGTTGACACTTTAAAGCATGTTTATTCTCAGGTATTAAAGAAATCTTCCGCTGTGCATTAGCTCATTTTAAGGATATTACTTGGAGTCATTCATGGCATATTTTGAAAGACGTTGCATTCGAGTCATTGAGTTCATCAAGATTATTATTATGTCAATTATAGTTGGATGTATTATGAAATGGTGTGCATGCCGTCAACTTTCATTGTAAAGAAAGTTTGTCTTTTAAAAACGAATGCAATGTTTGTAAAATGTATCATATAGAGGTCAAAATACCTCGCGATGTAATCAACTATTGTGAATCGTTTATAATGTATATGAACGGGTCCTTTCAGTTGGTATCAGAGCGGTGGTCTTAGCGAACCAGGTCTGCATTAGTGTGTCTAACTGATAGTCGTTAGGATGCATTAATGAGCCTGGACTTCGACCGTGTCTGCATGTCAAAAGTTTTGCTTATCATTTTTGTCTGAAATTGCCTGCTTATCATTCTTAGTCTAGACACGTATTACTGCATTGATTGCATGAATAGTGTATAGACAAAATTCATATCTTAGCGTATCTGCTAATCCATATTTTAGCGTATCTGTTACTGTAAACTTTGCCTGACATATCCCGTAATTTCCTCCGTAATCTACGAAATCTTTTGCGCTATATATAGATATTCTATGTAATTAGAATACCACCCGATAGCCGAAAAATCATTTCATATCGAAAAATTCTTTATTCAATCGAACAAAATGGAATTCGTCATTAGTTCAAGTCCCTCGAATTCCGATATGGAATCCCACTCAAGCTCCGAAAGCAGTGTGACCGGAATGGATCAACCAATTAGCCATCATCTATTCTGGATGAATTGGGGATAGGTTCGTAGCCTCCTCAATAATTGGAGACAAGAAGAAGGTGATCCCTTCCATCCACCACATTGCCCTCTTGGCGATGAACCTGAAGCACTTACCGGCGAACCGGTCCGAAACACCATTTTCTCTCTCATTTTCAGAGTATCTCGTCACGATTATATACTACATCAAATTCTAGATTTTATTTATCCGCTCGTCCGAATCGACAATCACCCCGGTGTAATAGAAGAAGTCAACGAGCTTCGTGCTCGAGTAGTGGCTTTAGAGAATATGGTGCAAGAGTTACAAACACCAACAAATAACGAAGTATTAATTCATAATTTCAATTTTATTGAATAAATACTCCGTAAAAGTTATGTAATTTCTAAAGTCTTTAGGGATTATTCAGTTCTAGTTTCAACCGTAAATCAAATGAGTTTAATTTAATATTAACTCATTAAATCTATGTTACATCTGAAGAAAATATGCACATATATATATTTTCATAAAAACTGTAATAAAATTCTGTTGTACAAAATATTAATTGTGAAATTTTTTTTTAACGGGTAGGTAATACCCGAGAGATATATAAATTCACAATTAATATATTACATTTTTCGAATCTGATTAAGCAAATCATCAACTATACTCCCAAAATCTCACAACAATATACATTCTTGTATAGAAATCAAAGCAACCATTCTCACCCAAATTTGATTACGCATTCTGATTTTGACAAATCAAAATCCAAGTCATGATTTAACAGAAGACATCACTCTTAGATTCCTACATCTTTCAAAGCTATACTTTGACTTCAAAACCGTGTTAGAACATCATATGTATATTAACGATTACAAACTGTGTTCAAACTCTCCGAAGTTTTCGAAGACACTTCAAATAATGAACAATCGAGATGATGATCCAACCACATATTACCTACATTTATGTACCTAAAAAGCTCTCGAAGCCAAAGTCATAGTTCGACGCGTATCTGTGTCAGACCCTTTGGCATTTATTAGCTAAAATGACTTTTCAATTCCTTTTCAAAGTAGACAGTTTTGTCACAGCTCTAGCAAGTCAATTTCGACTTTTCAGTCGGACTAGTCTTATTATAACCTCGATAGATACGTTGCCCTTTCGTCATCGTTACTGGGGACCTTTCATATCTCGCCACCTTAGCAATAAACTTACCAACAACTTCAATTATCTTTGACTTTTCGAAAAATCATTATATTTATTGAAATCACATCATTTACTCATTCGCATCTTGTAACGAGAATTGTCATACGAATCATCGAAAAACAGTAACCAGTATTTTGAAATCTCGCAGCATGTCTACGCCAACAGTTATATGTGTACGTAAAACGTCTATCTCCTGGACTTACATACTTTGAATGTGAAGTTCTGAAAAATATTTTGAACTGCAAACTAGTTCTTGAAATGCTGACGAAGCATCAAAAACTGTAAACGATCTTAACAGTAAAAAGTTTGATGACAAAGAATAGTAAGGTGGAAAAGCTGAGAAAAAGAGAAGGTTTGGAACTGGAAAACGGATTGAACAGACAATGAAGGAGGCTGTGGACAAATCACAAAGACTAAATCTACCTTCAAAGAATCCAAATGATTCAGTGCCTGCTAAAGTCATTAATGAATACCTTACTCTTTATTCTAAACCTTTACAGACAAATCTTCATCATCATCCATCAATATTAGAAATTCTAAGATATTATCATATCTTTCATTATAAATATCCGCGATATTTCTGAAGATATTTTCACAACTAATCTTATCTGAAGTCATTTATCTCTTTACGCTATCAGTGTTACATCATATAAGAAACTATTAGTTTCTATATTATATAAACTTTCGAGTTTAAATTATGAATGTTTTGAAGTAGTGTTGGGAACTGAAGCATGAGTTAGTATAATATAATGACACTTGATCAACGTGATTATATTACAGTAAGTCATGCTGAGTTTCTAATGGGACATGACGATTCACAGACCATGCCGTCATCATGTTCCATGTTACACGACTCTTGTATTCTATTTAATCTCTAAAAATATCAAGAATGTATTTTCTTGATGATTCGGTCTTTTCAGGGTATTCAGGTAAATTAACAAATCAAGATCGTGCCATTACCATTTCCTTCTTAGAACATTAACTATGTTCATTCTGAAATTCATATCTGCGAATACTGGACCATTACAAACGTTGCTTAATCGCAAGAAGAAGAAACGAAAGGACAAAACTCCAAAATAGAAATTGGAGTATAAATCGCAGCAAATAGAAGGGAGCATTAACTGTGGATGTCAATGATTATAGAAGACAAAAGCAGGGGCTTTGAAATATAAGGGAAGATATAAACCCCAACAACCACCCAAAAATTATAAACCGTATATATCGATGCATATAGCAATATAAAGACACGGAAGAACTAAAAACACTATAAAACCGAGAGTATAGTAGAAGTAAATAGATTCTTCCGGAGGCAGATGAAAAAGAAGAACGACAGATATGAAAGTGAGGAGTATATCGAGAATCAGTACTGGATGAAGCATATTGACAAATACTTTAAAATATGAGTTGAGGGAGAAAGAATAGAAGATGTGAGTTGTAAGGAAACGAAGGAGGTGGATTTATAGTGAAATACCCGACAGAGAAATCAAGATGGATTATCGTATTAATTCGAAGAGAATCATAATCTCCTTAATCACCGAAGCATCAAATCCAACATAGATTACAAAGATTTTCTTTAAATTCATAGATCAATTGTGATGACATCAAAAGATATGACGAATCACTATAATCTTATTTCCTTCATTTACGATAACTTCCCTCATACGCTTTGAGTAATCGAATTATTTTATCCATACTTCTTAAACATGATAAAACTTCATAATCGTCATAATAACATTCTCATTGTTAGCCATAACGACCTCTATCAAATTTCGGGGACGAAATTTCTTTAACGGGTAGGTACTGTGACGACCCGGAAATTTCCGACTAAATTTAAACTTTATCTTTATATTATTCTGACACGATAAGCAATGTTTGTTAAGTTAAATCTCAAGGATTTTAAACTATGTTTATACATTCATTTAAACCTCGACCAAATTCCAATGATTCACGAACCATTAAATGAACATATATGAATATGTATGTATATGTGTATATGTTATAAATTGAAAATTTCAACAAAGTATTTAAAAGTATAATGCTTTATATGAACGTATTTGCTTCAATATGATTATCGACGAAATTAAAAAAAAATATATTAAATGATTGAATTATCAGAAACATTGAATTATGATTACAAGTCTCTGTTGAGAGGTCCACTATGATTTGAGAAATCTATTCCTCTTAACGATATTCGGAATAATTTGTAAAGCTATTTATAAATAAAAATAAAAAGTGTCATTTACGAAAGTTAGACAAAAGCTAATGGAGAATTGGTTTCCATAATATTCTATTAATCTATTTTCAAACGTACAAAAACGTTTTCAGTTTAAAAAGAACTTTATTATTAAAACGTATATAACTTTTATAAATATCTAGAATCACTTTTGACAACTCATTACTTAACCAGTATAATAAATATAACGATATTTATATTTTATTTCATTAAATATATATAACGATTTAAATTAATATTATATATATTTATACGCGTATTATACATACATAGTTTTTATACTTTTACTATACTTTAACTTTACCTTTACTTTACTTTTACTTTACTTTAACTTTAATAATTCATACTTTAATAATTCACTTTAATAATTCATACTTTAATAATTCACTTTAATAATTCATACTTTAATAATTCACTTTAATAATTCATACTTTAATAATTCACTTTAATAATTCATACTTTAATAATTCACTTTAATAATTCAAAAATCTATTATAAATAGAATTCAATAGGTTTCATTATTTCATAGAAACTTGAAAATATATTTCTCTAAACTCTCTCAATCGATTTATATATATATATATATATATATATATATATATATATATATATATATATTTGCTCTTTATTATTTCAAGATATTATTAGTATACATAAAATAATACGACGGAGTGATGTCCGAGTGATTTCAAAATAGTTTTTTTGAATGAGTCGAAGCTAAGGAAATTATGGGTTATAGCTATGGAGTTGATGGGTATGGTTCATGGGTATGCTCATGAGGTCAATCTAGTGTTTATCATCTCCGTTGCGTCTACGTACTTTCCTGCAATATTGAATCTCAATATTGATACGTGAGCACTCATAACTTAACTTTTATATATCAATAGTGTATCCCTGACTAGTGCTCGAGTATATAGGATTATGCATACTTGTATATTCGATATTGTCCTTAGATAGGTTTGTTGAATCCTGAATTAGATACATATGCTACTGAGATAGGGTATATGATATGCATGTCATTGGAAAGCTAGCGAAAAATTAAGAACTTTTCATTTAGATATCGAATGGTTTCGATGAACGGATTTGAAGTTATAGTCAACTGAATTTTAGTATTATTGTTAAAATGATTATTATTACTATCGTCGTTATTATTTTAATAGAAATATCATTGTTATTATAAAATATCATTATTACTATTATGTTAGTATTATCATTAAATGATAATATCATTATTTTACAAAGTGATAAAATATAATATTAACTTGGTCGTAAAACATTTTGGATTTAAAATAGTATTATTATAATATATATTGGTAAATAACGAGACGTCGATTTATAGAAGCAAATGACCAAAACACTCAAATGAATAAGTTACACTTTGAGTGGGATAATTTTTCATTGATTTGAGTCTTGTTATTGATAAAGGTACATTACACGAAACGTAAAGTACTAGTTTTCTAAGCGTACGAAAATGTGTTCGAAAAACCGGAACCGGTACTTAAGTCGAGGGTCAACGTACAACACATCGGTGTAAAAATTACAAATCAACTATGCACGAGAATATAATATAATATTTAATTAATTTTAAAGATTAAATATATTATATATTAAATAGTGTGTATATATATATATATATATATATATATATATATATATATATATATATATATATATATATATACATTACAAATGTGTCGGCAGTCCAAAAGTTGTAAATGTGAGCAATAACATATAGCCATGCGATCGCATGGCAAAATGCCCACCAGCCCATGTGATCGCATGGTGTGGTAGGTGGGTTCAACTCCTTTAAATTGCTCGATTTCTTGTTCTCATAATTCACAATTTCAATCTCTCTTCTCTATACACTCCGTATGATTTATTTTATTATATTATTATTATTATTATTATTATTAAAAAAGATTATTATTAATTCTAATATTATTATTAGTAGTAAGTAGTATTAGTATTATTATTAGTATTATTATACATAAAATACTACGACGATGTCATGAGCGAGTTATTTCAAAACAAGCTTTTCGAGCGAGATAGCGCTAAGAAAATTATGGGTTATAGCTATGGAGGTTTTGGGTATAGTTCGGGGGTATAGCTCGTGAGTCAAACCTAGTGTTTATCATCTCCGTTGCGTCTACGTAGTGTTTATCATCTCTGTTGCGTCTATGTACTTTCCTACAATATTGAATCACAATATTGATACGTGAGCATTCATATCTTATCTTTTATATATTAATAGTGTATCCATGTCTAGTGCTCGAGTATATATGTTTATACATTCTTTTATGCTAAATTTCAACGTTAGATAGTTTTACGATAAATCACGAATTTAATACATATACTACTGATATAAGGTATATGATATGCATGTTATTGGAAAGCTGGCAAAAAATTAATAACTTTTCATTTAGAAATCGTGTGATTTTGATGAACGGATTAAAAGATATGGTCAACTGAATTATGGTTAACGTTAATTGAAATTGTGTTTGAAACTGTAAATTAATATTTAAACAACTTGTCTATGAGATTGATAAATGAGATTTTTATATATTACAAATCGAGTAAATGAATTTCTATATAAGGCACGTTTTGTTTTGTTGATCAATTTTCAAAGTTGACTGTTTTATTATGTTTTAAAGCGTTATAAACACTATAATATGATTTTACAAGTATTGGAAAGCTATGTGAAATAATAAAATATTTTCGATTGCCATGATAATTCAAATATAATATAGCTCCTAAAATAAATAATATTTGGAGTTTGATAAACTACAAATTCGTTCAATTATCAAGACATATACTATGATAATAAACATATATAGATTTAAAGATCATATTGGGTCAGGTTGACTTTTGAGATGACTTTTGTTAACTTTTGCATGTCGGTCTCGAGCATTAGGATTATGATACACTATGACCTGATCTAGCTTGTTAGACATTTATTGACCAACATATGTTCTCTAGGTTGAGATCTATGGTTACTTTGCATTTCGAGTTTCGGTCACATTTCGATGAATGACATTATGTGCTGCTAAGGTGAGTTTCATTTGCTCCCTTTTTAATTGCTTTTACAATCTATATTTTTGGGCTGAGAATACATGCACTTTATTTTAAACGCAATGGATACAAGTATATACTAAATTCTACACCGAGTTTGAACCAAAAATTTCTTAGCTTTGGTAACTAGTAACTGCCGATTATAAGAACTGGTGGGCGCGAGTAGTTGTATATGGATCCATAGGGCTTGACATCTGTAACAACCCTGATTTTTCCGTTACTTCCGTTAACCTTCCGTTAGTTTATTTAACGGCGATTATTTAACTTTTGTGCGTTTACGTGTAATAAATGCGTACTTGATCTTCGGAGGGTTACCATAATTAATTTGGGCTGATATTAATTCAAATAAATATTTCGAATAATGAAATACGATAAAAACAATACGATTTTGATAATAGCTTTTTGAGCAACGAAACGCTCGGGTTTATTTTATTATTAAATTTATTAATTATTAACTTTTTAAAATATTTAATTTATTGGGTTTTTAATAAATTAAGCGATTGGTTGCGTTTAACGATCGGGTTAGCGTTCCGGGCCTTCGGTACGACTAAACGACACTTAAAACAGACCACGAATACGCGCTTTTGCAAAACGAGAGCCCGGGATACCCATAGTGGGCCCCATCAGCCGAACACCCCTTTCCCCACCCCCTTTTTATTTTATGTTGGGCCACTAGTGGTTGTTAGTCCATAAAATTACTTGATTAGGCCCTAATTTAAATTAAATTGTATGTAAACACTGTAAACACACACATACACCAGTCGATTTTTTTTGCTCCTCCCTCTCCCTCTTGGCTGTCGCCATCCACACACACACATATACACACATCAAACTTCAATTTTTGATTAAACTTTGAACATCAAACTTGCAATTCTCGATCTCCTTTACGCGTTGGTATAATTCTTTTAGCGATCTAAGGTATAATTACATAAACCCTAATTCTTAAAATCTGATTTTTATGAGAGTTTTATAGTTATGTTGTCAATTGCTCAAGTCTATACGCGTACGTGTTAATCGTTATCGTTATTTTGATTGTTTGATGCGCTAGGGTTTAAAAACGAATTTGTTTTTGGCTTGATCAGAAAAATTAAGTTTTTCAAATGTTAATTATTATATTATAATCAGATTCCTTGCGAAAAGCTATTGAGTTTAGGCTTTGGATTCGCTTGATTTCGTTTCCGTATGATTAAGTTATGTCAATTTGAATTATCGTTGTGTTTTTATTGCTTGATCAGAAATCTGGTATTGATAGACAACGAACTGGCATGTGATACTTATACCTCTGGAAATATAATTTAAAAACACTCAATTTAGACTAGGATATCATGTCGTTTGCTTATGTATAGCCCGAGATGTGCTTGAATTAGTGTAAAAGTAGTTTTATAAAGCACTTGCATGAAAATAACCTTGTATGATAAAATGTGTTAACTTCTGTGATTAAAGCTTTGCATATTTGAAATGTAGACAAAAAGTACTTCACTTTTCATGTGGATTTCATAGGCTAATTGTATCTAGATCTTCGGATAATCGCGTGCGAATGTGACTAACTAAATGAGAATCGAATCTGTAACTTGCTCACGGTTTTGTACTCTGTGGATTGTGTTTATTGATTGAGAATGTATGCTTCTGGAAAATGAAACTTAACATGATATGTGACTTTTTGTTAGTTTATGTCAATCTCTAAAACCTTATGCATTGGGCACAATAGAGCCATACTTTATGTGAATTCTGATTTGAGCTGAAAACTGAATGTTCAACTTGCACGAACAAACTGTACAAATTGGCTAAATAAAAGTTACTAGATTTTTGATATGTGTTACTTTGATTTGTCTTTGAACTATGGCCATTGGTCTTGTATCAATTGCATGTTCCTAACTCCGGTTATAGCCAAAATGAAATCAGTGCGCGGTCAGAAACTGACTTGGCAAACCCCAAATGTATCCCTTCTGATTCCTGACTTTTAATTGTCGTATGAGTCCCTGGCCAGACTTTTTGGAATCAATTTTAAGTATATTTATGATCTAGAGTTTTTCATGTTTACTTGAATTATTTACTATGAGATAATGTGCTAAGTATGCTATATGTTCATGAACTTTATGCATAACGATAAACTGAAATTGTGAAAATGATCATTCATGACCTAAAATGTATTGTTTGACTTAGGTTTGACATGTTGATCAATATTTGACATGAACCTACTTATGTTGACTTTATTTGACCACATTGACCAAGTTTGACTTTCGGTTTGACTTCGGTTGACTTTGTTTGACTTGCATGATATATTTGACTTTTACTTTGAAACGCGTCGAGTCGAGAAATAAGACAACGTACATTATGAAACCACACTTATTTAAGATACATATATTGACCAACCTAAATGCGTATACTTAGGTTGCATTACTCGGCTATAAACCGCACAAGTTAATTGTCCACTTTTCAATCCGAGCTTTATTCAAAGGTGAGTCTACAGTCCCGCTTTTTACATGTTTTCAGGGATGAGAATACACGCCGTTATATTTTCATTTTCAAATGCTTTTGTATTGACATGAGTATTATATATGCATATTGAGTTTGTTCAAAAAGCCTCTAGCTTGAATACTTTTAATACCATCGGTGTAAGCACAATTTAGATGGACGGATCCGTTAGGTTGACAACCTCGCCCAAACAATATTAACCGTGGCGCATTTACTTTGAACATTAAATACATTTGAACAAGTGTATAACATTTTAGGAGGTAGAGGCAGGTATAGTGGCTTCTATACTCGGGTCATTGCTAGTATTCAGGTGCTCATATTATGCAAACGTTTTGCGACTTTGTGTTGTACTTGTAAAATCTCGTGGTCAAGGAAATTAAACTATTTTTCTGATAACTGTTTTTCAGATACCGTTACACCTTTAAACCTGTAGATTCACCAACATTATTTGTTGACCTGTTTTCACGTGTTGTTATTCTCAGGTCCTTAAGAGGTATGCTTCCGCTGTGTTTGCTGCATGACTGGCCGTGGAGTCAGCATTTGATTTTAAAGAACATTATTTACTTTCGCATTTAAAACTTTTATACTGTTTAAATACTGTTGGCTTGTGGTTACGATCACAACAGTGTTTCTATTTTGGGATTATTGACTTATGCTTTTGAAAGTTAATTTTTAAATAAAATTAAATGCGATTGCTTTAAACGTCTCATATAGAGGGCGTAACTGTTAACTGTGGGACCTGAATTAACACGCCGTCAGATGGTAATTTGGCGGGGTGTTATAACATCCCCATCTGTTCCAGGTATAGAAACCCTAGCCTGAACTATAAAACAGGCGTATGCTATTTAAGTTTAGTACACGTTGGATTGCGTGTATTGTACATGTTGGTTGCATGTATGTTAAAACAGGGGTACTTATTATAATGTTAAAGTTTAGTTACCAGGGTGCTCAATTTAGTAGAATATTTTGATAAATGTTTCTGGATGAAACAACTGAAATCTTGTGATCCACCTTTATATACAGATTATGCGCAACACTAAAACTATGAACTCACCAACCTTTGTGTTGACACTTTTAAGCATGTTTATTCTCAGGTTCCTAGAAGTCTTCCGCTGTTTGCTTATACGTTATACAAGCTATGTGTGACGACCCGGAAATTTCCGACCAAATATAAACTTGATCTTTATAAGATTCTTACACGATAAGCAAAGTTTATTAAACCGAGTCTCAAATTGTTTGAACTAATTTTTTTTATGAATGCATTGACTTTGACTATTCCCGACGATTCACGAACAACTGTTTAAAAATAAATATGTATATATATATAAATGAAAGTATATATAATAATTTGAAATTATAAAATTAACATTTGAATTAACTATGAAAAATGAGATACAAAATAAATCAAAATAACTTAAAATGAATATATATATATATATATATATATATATATATATATATATATATACATACATACATACATACATACATACATACATACATACATATGATTGTCATTAATAATTATTATATTGTAATATATATAAATGTTAACTATCCAAATATATCAGTATATAGAATAGGTAACACATAAGAAATAAAATATAAAGTTAATATATTATAGGTAATTACAAATTAAGAATATGGTAGTTATAGTAATATTATTATTACTTTCATTATTATTATTAATACTAATATTAATATTAATGTTAAGTACTAGATGCTTTATTATAAATAATATAGATTTGAATTAAACACAATTAATTTGTTATATCATTATTATTATGACTAATATTATTATTATCATTAGTAATATTATTAATATCATTATTTTTATTTTTACTTATTATTACCAGTAATGTAAATATTAATATTGTCATTAAAGTTACTAGTAATATCATGATAATATTATCCCTTTTATTATTAATATCTTTAACAATAATATTAGTATTATTATTAATAGAATTGTGACATTAATAAAATCATTATTAGTTAGTATTATTATTATTATTATTATTATTATTTATTAGTGTTAATATTATAATTATTATTAATATGTATTATTATTAATATTAATAAATTTTGTATTAATATTTACTAACTAAAAATTTATCACGTATATATATACAAATTCAGTTTGATGTCGATATCAATCCTATCTAATTTGGTCTGCTAAAGTGATTCCATTAAAAACAAATCAGTATAAGTTGTTACCCATCGTGATCAAGGCTAATTTTTTTTTATCTTGTACTGATTGAATAATTGGGGCGACTAAATTAGATTTTTAATCAGTAATATTTGTCCGTGACTTTAGTAAATACAATCACTTCTTTCATTACCTATCAATTATCAATTTAATTATCCCCAGATTATAGAAAATTATTCAGAAATAAAGGAAGAACAGGTATACAGCTATGTTCGTGTGTCATTCAATCCGTATCTCAAATGCGAATGCCATTTCAAAATGTATTGATGTAGTTTTGTGAGGATTATACTAAATGATCTTTCTGCAAAAATTCATTCTCCAATTCATCAAATTGAGT
This sequence comes from Rutidosis leptorrhynchoides, assembly GCF_046630445.1. Taxonomy (NCBI): domain Eukaryota; kingdom Viridiplantae; phylum Streptophyta; class Magnoliopsida; order Asterales; family Asteraceae; genus Rutidosis; species Rutidosis leptorrhynchoides. Next base: position 491,609,025 of record NC_092335.1, read on the forward strand.
CTCAATTTTGGAGTCAAAGATAATATCAAAAAAGGTCAAAATTTGTGTTCATCATGGAATTCGAGTTTGTTTTGAAGTTTAAGGTCAAATTGAAGGTTCCTAAAGTTTTCATGAATGATTTCTAACCTACTTCATGTTGTAACAATTGTGTATAACCTTCTACAAATTAAAATCAATTTTTTTTTTTTGTGTTAAACACCACGACGACAGCAACAGCAGGATGACTGTTTGATTTTTTATTTTTTTCCTTGTTTTCTATTAATACCAACATGGATATTGATTGTTTTTAATTAATTTGAAGTATAAAAATCGTTGTGGTGATGGTTTGAAAATGGTTTGGTCGATTAAATCTTTATAGAGAAGAAGAAGAACATGATCACAAGAGTAGACAGATTATATCTAATTTAGGATGGTATCATAATAGAATAACACATATGGAGTAATGGTTTGGGAACAATGACGGGGAGCGAGAGGTCGTGGGTTCGAGTCCCGGCTATGGCAGTTTTTTTTAAAGCCTTTCATTTGGAGGTAGCTATTATTATTAAATTTATTATTGTTATTATCTTCATTATTATTATTATTGTTATGATCTTTATTATTATTATTATTACTAATATTGTTACTAGAATTATCATTTTTAAAAGTACTACTAATAATACTAGTATTATCATTATAATTATTAGTATCATCATTATAATTATTATTATAAGTATTATTATCATTATTATTATTATTATTATTATTATTATTATTATTATTATTATTATTATTATTATTATTATTATTATTATTATTATTATTATTATTATTATTATTATTATTATTATTATTGTTGTTGTTGTTGTTGTTGTTAAAAATTATTATTGTGACCAATATTATAGTTATTATTACTAATATTAATGTTAGTTATTATTTATAACTATTATAATTAAAAATTACAAGTTTGATTAGTATTATCATTATAATTATTACTAATACTAATACCAGTATTATATTTACTATTATAGATATATGTATATGTATTATAATGGTTAGAATAATTATTGTATTGTATTATGGAAATAATATAAATCATTATTATTTTTATTAATCTTATTATAACTTTTATCATTATTATATAGTATCATTAACATTTCTAATATTAGTAATATCATAATTATTATTAATACCACAATAAGTAATTCTATCATTATTATTATCACTATTAGAAGTATTAATAATAATATTTTACCAGTAATATTAAGTATTATCAACATTATCATTTTTTACCATTTCAAATATTATCTTAGTATAATTATAATGACTAATTTCAACAAACAAATGATAATCATATAAAAGTGTATTTAACTAAACTATATTAATATTTTCATTTAAAATGAATACATTTAACTAAATATATATATATAAGTTATTAATACAACAATTTTATCAATAATAATATATATATATATATATATATATATATATATATATATATATATATATATATATATATATATATATATATATATATATATATGTTCGATTACGATTATGTGTATTAATAAATATATAAATGATATAGGTTCGTGAATCCGAGGCCAACCCTGCATTATTCAGTTCTGTCATATGTATTCTTACTACAAAATACAGTAATGTGAGTTTCATTACTCCCTTTTTAAATGCTTTTGCAATATATATATTTTTGGAACTGAGAATACATGCACTTTTATAAATGCTTTACGAAATAGACACAAGTAATCAAAACTACATTCTATGGTTGAATCGTTATACCGGATATCGCCCTTGTTGAACTTGGTAGCCTAAGAATTGGTGTTTATTATAATTGCCACCAATTGACGCGAATCCTAAAGATAGATCTATGGGCTTTGACACGCCCCAGTCAGAGAATATGAACGGCTTTAGTACTTCGATATTTATATATGGGGATATTCTAGATGCATTTTGTTAATTTCGGTTACCAAGTGTTCAATCCATACGAATGAATTTTTAAACACTTGTGAGTGTATGATTATTGAATAAAGGAAATCTTGTGGTCTATTATATTATTGAAAATGATTGTTTATGATAAACTAATGAACTCACCAACCTTTTGGTTGACACTTGAAAGCATGTTTATTCTCAGGTATGAAAGAAATCTTTCGCTGTGCATTTGCTCATATTAGAGATATTACTTGGAGTCATTCATGACATATTTCAAAAGACGTTGCATTCGAGTTGCTGAGTTCATCAAGAATATTACTAAGTCATTTATAGTTGGATATAGTATGAAATGGTATACATGCCGTCAACTTTCGATGAAATAAAAGTTTGTCTTTTGAAAACGAATGCAATGTTTGTAAAATGTATCATATAGAGGTCAAGTACCCCGCGATGTAACCAAATATAATGTATTCGTCCAGATGGATTAGGATGAGTAATCTCATGTGGTATCAGAGCGGTGGTCTTAGCGAACCAGGTCTTGCATTAGTGTGTCTAACTGATAGTTGTTTAGATGCATTAGTGGGTCTGGACTTCGACCGTGTCTGCATGTCAAAAGTTTTGCTTATCATTTCGTGTCGAAAATTATTTGCTTATCATCCTTAAAGTCTAGACATGTCTTACTGCCTCTATTGCATAGACAGTGTATAGATACATTCATATCTTAACGTATCTGCTAATTCATATCTTAGCGTACCTGTTACTGTAAACTTTGCCTGTCGTATTCTGTAGATTCCTCCGTAACTTATGGGATTTGAGTATTATATATGCATATGTAAATTATGTATTGCAGAGTACTAATCTACATCCTATAATCTATTTCTTATCAAAAATCCTTCATCTGATCGTACGAGATGAATCCCTCAACCAGTTCGAGTCCTCAGATTCTGATAGCTATTCCGATAGTTATTCCGACAGCTATTCTGACATGGATGTTCACCTAAGCTCCGGAAATAGCGTCACCGGAATGAATCAACCAATCAAACATCATCAATTCTGGATGAATTGGGGCTGAGTTCGTAGTCGACTCAATCAATGGAGACGAGAAGAAGACGATACTTTTCACCAACCAAATTTCCCTCTTGACAAAGAACCTGAAGCACTTACCGGCGAACCTGCTCGTAATACCATTTTCTCTCTCATTTCCAGAGTACCTCATCTTGATTATATACTATCTCGAATTCTAGATCTTATTCATCCGCTCATTCTGACCGACAATCAACCCGGAATAATAGAAGAAGTCAATGAACTTCGCGCTCGAGTAATCAATTTGGAGAATATGGTGCAAAATTTACTAGCTTCAGCAACATCACCGACACCAACAGTACCATCAAGAACAGCACCTGTACCATCAACAATCCATGCCTCAACATCTCATTCTGTGCCTCCAGTATAATCATCGTACTACATGACATCCTACATCGATTATCTTCATTCTACGTATCGTTATACCCCATTTATCTTCGTTCGTCATGACGATTATGTAATCTCTAATGTTATGAGATTATGTATTCTAGTGCTAACCGAAAATCAAATGAGCTTAATATCATATTAACTCATTAAATCCATGATTATGTCTGAAGAAAATATATATGTATATATGTTTTCATAAAGATGGTAATTAAAAATCCTTTCGTACAAACTGTTAATGGTAAAAATATTTTAACGGGTAGATAATACCCGAGGAATATTTAGATTTCACCTTAATAAGTTACACTGTACATTCTTCGAAGCTGATTCAACAGTCATTTACTATTTTACTTACATCCACAGATATACGAATCCGTTCACCACAAAATAACCATTTTCATTCAATTTCATATTTGGATTTTGACCTATCAGAATCCAACAAGTGGCATAATGAAGAAAACATTGGACAAAAATAAAATTTGTTAGAAACAAACAAATCAACTATGAGAAATTTTGTTAAGAATTCACGCTAACTGTTCCTAGCTAACTGATCCTAGCTAACTGATTACATTTTATTTATCACAATTTATTTATCGCAATTTATATTCTCGCAATTTTATTTATCGTCATTTAAATTCTGTTATTTATTTTACGCACTTTAAATATCGGGACACGTATACAAGGTTTTGACATATCATATTGACGCATCTATATATATTATTTGGAATAACCATAGGCACTCTATATGCAGTAATGATCGAGTTAGCTATACAGGGTTGAGGTTGATTCTACAATAATATATATACTTTGAGTTGTGATCGAGTCTGAGACATGTACACGGGTCACGATACGTATTAATTAATTCGAATATTATATATTAAACTATATATGAATTATTGGACTGTTACTGTGGACTATCGACTGTGGACTAATAACATTGGACAATTAAAATGAATTAAAATATTGATTATAACATATGAAACTAAATATTTCTTCAAGTTTGCCACTAGATCTCATCTTAAACCTCATTTGTATCTTGACAATTACAATCTGCGTTCAAACCTTTCATGATTCTTGAAAACACCTCAATCGAGAGGATGATCCAACCACACGTTATCTATGAAAAGAAGGACTTATGCATATAGCCATGCTCCTGAAAACACTCGGAACCTGAATAAATGTTTAACACGTATCTGTGCTAGCTCCTGTGGCATTGTTATTACCGAAAATAACACTGCAATTATTTTTCAAATTAGCCAATTTTGTCACAGCTCTAGCAAGACAACTTCGACTTTTCGTTCGAAACAACCATATTATAACTTTGATATATATGCGTGCTCTTTTATTGTTACCGGGGAACCTTTCATATTCCATCATATTACCATCAGCGTTTAATCATCTAAAAACACAATTCTCCTGAAACCACCTCGAATTGATAACCGATGATTCAGATATCGTAGCATTAAATGCAGAGAAAACAGAAAAATGGTAGATGGTCTAAACGGCCAAAAGTTTGATGATAAAGAAATGAGTGTTAGGAATGCTCGATAGAAAATTTGGTACTGAAAAACAGATTGAGCTAACCATGAAGGAGACCAAGGACAAATACAAGGACCAAACCCTATATTCAAAGTATCCAGGTAATTCTTGATCCGATGAAATCTTTAGAGAATATCTTGCTCCGAGGTCATGTTAAAATCTTGTGGAAAATTTTTCTTCATCAACCTTCGAACTTAGAAATTCCAAAATATCATCATAAATATCTTCGATATTTCTGAGGATATTTTCATAAATATTCTCGTCCGAAATTATATACCTCTTCGTGCAATCTGTAATACATTATATTGGAAATTTCTGTAAAATCTAAGTATAAACTATGAATGAATTCTGAAGTAGTGTTGTGATAATGCTAAAAACGAACATATATTTCATAGGATTATCCTTCAAGAAAGACAAGCTTTTAGTTGCAATTGTTCTATTTACAAGTGATATTCGTTTAAATAATAAAAGGTGAAGACAAAAGACAGATTCGACGAATTGAAGATGCAAATGACCAAAAAGCTAAAAAGTACAAAGTACAATCAAAGTGGTTCAAATTATTGATGAGAAACGTCTAAAAATTACAAGAATACAAGCCGTGAAACACAAAGTACAAGATATTAAATTGTACGAAAAGGCGTTCGAAAATCCGGAACCGAGACATGAACCAACTTTCAGTGCGCGACGCAACGGACCAAAAATTACAAGTCAACTATGCACAAGAATATAATATTATATATAATTAATTATATATATATATATTATATATTATTTTAATCAAAGCAGCCCAAGTTTAATTTAATTTGTGAGCTGGATTCCAGACCTCCGCACTCGCGGAGGTTTAAATCTTAAAAGTTCAGCACTCGCGGAGCTCTACAGTACAACGTGGGCCTATAAAAGGCATCGAATTCTGCACGAAAAATCACACCTTTTTCTAATTCAATATCTCTATCTCTCACGTAATATATATATATATATATATATATATATATATATATATATATATATATATATATATATATTATAATTTTAATTTAATAACAATAAGGGTATGTTAGCGAATGTTGTAACTGTGTAAGTCGAAATTCTGTCCGTGTAACGCTACGCTATTATTAATCATTGTAAGTTAAGTTCATCCTTTTTAAATTAATGTCTCGTAGCTAAGTTATTATTATGCTTATTTAAATCGAAGTAATCGTGATGTTGGGCTAAAATATTAAAGACGGGGTTATTGGGCTTTGTACCATAATTGGGGTTTGGACAAAAGAACGACACTTGTGGAAATTAGACTATGGGCTATTAATGGGCTTTATATTTGTTTAATTGAATGATAGTTCGTTAATTTAATATAAAGATTTACAATTTGACGTACCTATAAATAACCATATACACTCGATCGGACACGATGGGCGGGATATTTATAAGTACTAATAATCGTTCATTTAACCGGACACGGGAATGGATTAATAGTCATTGGACTTATTAAAACAGGGGTGAATTACATACAAGGAAAATTGGTGTAATTATAGCTTAAGTCCCCAATTAGTTGGAATATTTGACTTCGGATATAAGAATAATTTGACGAGGACACTCGCACTTTATATATATGACTGATGGACTGTTATGGACAAAAACCAGATGGACATATTGAATAATCTAGGACAAAGGACAATTAACCCATGGTAATAAACTAAAATCAACACGTCAAACATCATGATTACGGAAGTTTAAATAAGCATAATTCTTTTATTTCATATTTTATCACACTTTTATTTACTGTCATTTTATTTAATTGCACTTTTAATTATCGTACTTTATAATTATCGCAATTTTATTTATTGCCATTTTATTTATCGCACTTTTATTTATCGCACTTTAATTATTGTCATTTACTTTACGCTTTAAATTAAGTTTTATTTTTAATATTTTACATTAGGTTTTAACTGCGACTAAAGTTTTAAAATCGACAAACCGGTCATTAAACGGTAAAAACCTCCTTTTATAATAATAATACTACTTATATATATATATATATTTATATATATACAAATATTGTTTTAAAAATATAGCGTTAAACTTGGCTAGCTCCCTGTGGAACGAACCGGACTTACTAAAAACTACACTACTGTACGATTAGGTACACTACCTATAAGTGTTGTAGCAAGGTTTAGGTATATCCACTTTATAAATAAATAAATAACTTGTGTAAAATTGTATCGTTTTTAATAGTATTTCCTAGTAAAATATAAGCTATTTCGTATACATCTCTATGCACATCAAGTATTTTTGGCGCAACTGCTGGGAAAAGTTCAACGCCGAAAGCGAAACGCTATAAAAATATACGTTTTAAATATTAAAAATACAAGAAAAAGAAAAATATATCTATATATTTTAAGTTTAGTTAAATTAAAAAGTTTATATTTTATTATTTATTGTGAAAAAGTTATAAAAAAAGTAATAAGTTATATTTATATTTTATATATATTAAAAACAGAAAAATTAAAAAGTAAAAAAATAAAAATAACACTGAACCTGCACAAATTCGACCTGCACCTCAGCTGAGTTTGAATAGTCCGCACTCGCGGTACTTTTTGCCAGCTGGGATCCACACTCACGGAGGTTTCTGACAGGTCAAACATTGGACAGTAATTATTACGATTTAGGGTTTAAATTAATAAATATTATTATTATTAAACCCTAATTAGGGTTAGTTATTTTATTAATTAGTTTTAATTTTATTTAATTTATAAATTTAGTTTAAATTAGTTTTATTATTTATAAAATTAATACTTTTATAAAAAATAATAATATAAAAATAATATTTTTATAAAAATTAGTAATTTTATCATTTTTTGTCTCTTTTTATAAATTGTATATTTTTATTATTTAGTATGTAATTTGTATTTTTATCGCTCGTAATTAGTTTTAAGATATAGTATTTGCCATAGTTATTTTTATTTCTAGATTTTTAGACTTTGCCGTAAAATCCCTTAAGTGCTTTTTCTTTAGACTAAGATATAGGTGCTTTAGAATTTTTTGACGCCGTTTTAAGATTTTAGTACTTTTTAAGTTATTGCCGTTTTGGATTTAGAATTCCTTTAAGCTTTAATACCTTTAGACGTAACTTTTAATTTTTAGTTTTTAGAATTTTAAAGTTTCGAAGCGCTACTTTCTTATTTTTATTTTTCGACCTTTTATTTTTCGGCGTTTTCCGACGCGCTCTTTTTCTTTTTCATTTCGACGCTCTAGTTTTTAGGACATATAATTTTCTATTTCTTCTCTAAAATTTCTTTAAATTTCAACGAAAAATTATTTTAAGTGGTTAAATTGATAGACATCCAAAATTTTCTGGTTCGTAGTAATAGTTAGATTCGTTAGTGGCGAGTTGTGGGCTTCCGATTTAAAGGGTCCTGGCTACCTGCTGCATCTATTGGCTATTCGAAACGTGAGCAAAATCAGAAAAGTCTATTAATTTGATAACTTATATAATTTTTATCTTTTATAACTAATAGGATATTCAGTGAATGCACCGAGCAAAACGTTCACCTCCTTTTATACGTTCACCACCTGTAACTCGATCAAGACATCTAGCCAATATGGTCGCCGTTGATTTTTCTTTAGAATCTTCATCAAGTCGACCAAGTACTCCAATTCAAATTTCCGATAATCCATTTTTTGAACCCGACCTCACAATTGAGAATCCGGAGGATATTCAGGGACAATTCAGAGATCCTGAACCATTAATCTTTCCTCCGGAACCACTAATTATTCAAACAGAGATTGTCGAGGAACAAACTGTTAAATCAGAATCCTCTAGTGATTCAGATTCAACAAATTCAATCATGGAAAATCTGGAACCTCTAAGTATGGAAGACCGAATGAGAGCTAAACGCACTGGCCAAGGTCACGCAATTACTCAACCAGACATTAATGCACCAGATTATGAAATCAAAGGACAAATCCTACACATGGTAACTAATCAATGCCAATTTAGTGGTGCGCCGAAGGAAGATCCAAACGAACATCTTCATACCTTTAATAGGATCTGTACTCTATTTAAAATTAGAGAAGTGGAGGATGAACAAATATATCTCATGTTATTTCCCTGAACTTTAAAGGGAGAAGCCAAAGATTGGTTAGAATCGTTACCTGAAGGGGCGATTGATACATGGGACGTCTTAGTTGAAAATTTTCTTGAACAATTCTTTCCGGCATCTAAAGCCGTGAGACTTCAAGGAGAAATTGTTACGTTCACACAAAAGCCAAATGAAACTCTATATGAGGCGTGGACAAGATTTGGAAAATTGTTAAGAGGATGTCCGCAACATGGTTTAGTCACTTATCAAATAGTACAAATATTCTACCAAGGATGCGACATCACTACAAGAAAAGACATCGATATAGCAGCTGGTGGTTCCATTATGAAGAAAACAGCAACTGAAGCTTACAAAATTATTGATAACAATGCTTCCCACTCACATGAGTGGCACCAAGAAAAAGATATCGTTAGATCATCTAAAGCAGCTAGAGCCGATTCTAGCCATGACTTTGATTCCATTTCCGTAAAGATAGATGCTGTCGAGAGACAAATGGAAAAGATGACTAAAAATATTCACTCAATAAGAATTAGTTGTGAGCAGTGTGGAGGACCACATTTGACAAAAGATTGTCTCAGTATTGAACAAACAATGGAACAAAGAGAGAATGTTTCATACATGAACCAAAGGCCTGGAAATAATTATCAGAATAATTATCAACCGCCAAGACCAATCTACACTCAAAACCAGAATTATAATCGAAATATTCCATACAACAACCAACAAGGTCTTAGCAATCAACAAGTATCTAATAATACTTACAATCAGCAAAGACCTATTTTTTCAAATAAACCACCACAAACCGATGATAAAAAGCCAAATTAAGAAGATATGATGTCAAAGCTAGTTGAATCTCAAACGCAATTTTTCACATCTCAAAAACAAACCAATGAACAAAATGCTCAAGCATTTAGAAATCAACAAGCTTCTATTCAAAATTTGGAACAAGAAGTAAGCAACCTAGCAAGGTTGATAGGTGAAAGCAAACCGAAAAGTTTACCTAGTGATACAAATGCTAACCCCCGGAATGAAACAGCTAAAGCCATTACCACAAGAAGTGGTATTACACTTAAACCACCTGAAATACCTGTAATTTCTGATGACTCTATTCCTACTCCACAAGAACCAGAATCTGAGCAAGATAAGGAAAAAGAATCGGTAGTTGAAAAGGTTAATGAAGATAACACAATTAAGGTTAAACTTTATGTTAAATCATACCAACCACCACTTCCTTACCCGAGTAAAATGAGAAAAGAAAGACTTGAAGCCGAGCAATCCAAATTCTTGGATATGTTTAAATAAATAAATGTTAATCTTCCTTTCATTGATGTGATCTCAGGAATGCCTAGATATGCTAAATTTCTGAAAGATCTAATCACAAATAGAAAGAAAATGGAAGAACTCTCGGCTGTTACTATGAATGCTAATTGTTCCGCAGTACTTTTGAATAAGATACCAGAAAAATTATCAGATCCAGGAAGTTTCACAATTCCATGTTTTCTGAGTAGTCTTAGTTCAATAGAAGCATTGGAAGACTTAGGTGCTAGTATAAATCTAATGCCGTATTCACTATACGCTAAACTAGACCTCGGAGAATTGAAACCAACACGAATAAGCATACAAGTAGCAGATCCATCAGTAAAATATCCTAGAGGGATAATGGAGAACATGCTAGTTAAAGTTGGTACTTTAGTATTTCCAGTAGATTTTGTTATTCTGGACATGGAAGAAGATTCTCGAGTTTCTCTCATATTAGGAAGACCATTCTTAAACACAGCTAAAACAATAATAGACGTGTTTGGTAAGAAACTGATCCTAAGCATAGAGGACGAGAGTGTTACTTTTTCTGTTGATAGAGCCATGCAACAACCGCAATCTGCAGATGATACATTTTATTATATTCAAACTATAGATTCACATGCAGAATTGTTAGAAGAATTTCCAGAATTACAAGGAACAGGAGAATGTTCTTTAGGAGAAGGAGCTGAACCAATTGATGAAGCTAAAATGTTAGCCGCACTTATGGCTAATGGATATGAACCAACAACAGAAGAAATTCAAATGTTAAAAGAGGAAGACAGATATCGATACAAATCATCGATAGAAGAACCACCGACATTAGAGTTAAAGCCACTTCCAAACCATTTGGAATATGCTTATTTACATGGTGAATCTGAATTACCTGTAATAATATCGTCTTCTCTTACGGAAAATGAAAAATCTTAACTCATTTCTGTGCTAAAAGCTCATAAACCAGCTATTGCATGGAAGATTCATGATATTAAATGCATAAGTCCTTCGTATTGCACACATAAAATTCTTATGGAAGAAGGTCATAAAACATATGTGCAACGCCAACGAAGACTAAATCCTAATATGCAAGATGTTGTTATGAAAGAAATTATTAAACTGCTAGATGCAGGTTTAATTTATCCAATCTCTGATAGTCCATGGGTAAGCCCAGTTCAATGTGTACCTAAGAAGGGTGGCATGACTGTAATCACAAATGAGAAAAATGAGCTTATTCCTACTAGGACTGTAACAGGATGGCGTGTTTGTATTGATTATAGAAAATTAAATGACGCCACCAGAAAAGATCACTTTCCCTTATCTTTCATTGATCAAATGTTGGAAAGATTAGCCGGAAATAGTTACTATTGTTTTCTTGACGATTTGTTTTCTGAAAACCCTATTTTCAATGCGTTCATTACCATTGAACGTAAAATCCTAGGAATTCACCTGGAATTTATTAGGTCACCTGAACCAAATCGGGTGTCAACCGTAAGAACGGTGCTTGCATAGCATGGTCAAAGATAGGACCTTGTGCCAGACCGAAAAAACTATAGGGTGATCTTTACTATTGCTCCTACAAAGGATAGTAATTGCATCCGACACGTTATAGACCATAATCAAAAGCATGTCACGGGACATTGCCTTAACAGTTGCTTGTTCAACGCTTTCCTTTACAACCGGACGGTAGTTTACCGAAAGGTAATATACGGAACAAGTATACTGGATGTGTTGCTTTCCTAATACAAGGTTAGTAAGTGGGTGACACAAAACCTCATGTTTTAAGCTAAAATTTTAAATATGAAACCCACACAACCCACAAAAACAATTTGCAAACATCGGTGAAGGGTTATTCCGGAAAACTTATCTAGGGTAAAAGCTAGATTTAATTTTCAATAGATCAAATGTTTTCATAAAGATCCAATTTCCTTAAAGGATCTAAATTTTCATAGTCATGTGGGACTGTAAACCACAACATTACTATCATTGTTCATACCGCCGTATAGAAATCACTGATGTACAAAGTGTGAAGAATAAAGAAGTGATTCAAGTATGTTTTTATTTCAAGACTATATTGCTTGAGGACAAGTAATGCTCAAGTGTGGGAATATTTGATAATACTAAAAATGAACATATATTTCATAGCGTTATCCTTCAAGAAAGACAAGCTTTTAGTTGCAATTGTTCTATTTACAAGTGATATTCGTTTAAATAATAAAAGGTGAAGACAAAAGACAGATTCGACGAATTGAAGATGCAAAATTACAATCAAAGTGGTTCAAATTATTGATGAGAAACGTCTAAAAATTACAAGAATACAAGCTGTGAAACACAAAGTACAAGATATTAAATTGTACGAAAAGGCGTTCGAAAATCCGGAACCGAGACATGAACCAACTTTCAGCGCGCGACGCAACGGACCAAAAATTACAAGTCAACTATGCACAAGAATATAATATTATATATAATTAATTATATATATATTATATATTATTTTAATCAAAGCAGCCCACGTTTAATTCAATTTGTGAGCTGGATTCCAGACCTCCGCACTCGCGGAGGTTTAAAGCTTAAAAATTCAGCACTCGCGGAGCTCTATAGTATAACGTGGGCCTATAAAAGGCATCGAATTCTGCACGAAAAATCACACCTTTTTCTAATAATAATAAGGGTATGTTAGCGAATGTTGTAACTGTGTAAGTCAAAATTTTGTCCGTGTAACGCTACGCTATTATTAATCATTGTAAGTTATGTTCATCCTTTTTAAATTAATGTCTCGTAGCTAAGTTATTATTATGCTTATTTAAATCGAAGTAATCGTGATGTTGGGCTAAAATATTAAAGACGAGGTTATTGGGCTTTGTACCATAATTGGGGTTTGGACAAAAGAACGACACTTGTGGAAATTAGACTATGGGCTATTAATGGGCTTTATATTTATTTAATTGAATGATAGTTCGTTAATTTAATATAAAGATTTACAATTAGACGTACCTATAAATAACCATATACACTCGATCGGACACGATGGGTGGGATATTTATAAGTACTAATAATCGTTCATTTAACCAGACACGGGAATGGATTAATAGTCAATGGACTTATTAAAATAGGGGTGATTTACATACAAGGAAAATTGGTGTAATTATAGTTTAAGCCCCCAATTAGTTGGAATATTTGACTTCGGATATAAGAATAATTTGACGAGGACACTCGCACTTTATATTTATGACCGATGGGCTGTTATGGACAATAACCAGATGGACATATTGAATAATCCAGGACAAAGGATAATTAACCCATGGTAATAAACTAAAATCAACACGTCAAACATCATGATTACGGAAGTTTAAATAAGCATAATTCCTTTATTTCATATTTTATCACACTTTTATTTACTGTCATTTTATTTAATTGCACTTTTAATTATCGTATTTTATAATTATTTCAATTTTATTTATTGTCATTTTATTTATCACACTTTTATTTATCGCACTTTAATTATTGTCATTTACTTTACGCTTTAAATTAAGTTTTATTTTTAATATTTTACATTAGGTTTTAACTGCGACTAAAGTTTTAAAATCGACAAACCGGTCATTAAACGGTAAAAACCTCCTTTTATAATAATACTACTACTTATATATATATATATATATATATATATATATATATATATATATATATATATATACAAATATAGTTTTAAAAATATAGCGTTAAACTTGGCTAGCTCCCTGTGGAACGAACTGGACTTACTAAAAACTACACTACAGTACGATTAGGTACACTGCCTATAAGTGTTGTAGCAAGGTTTAGGTATATCCACTTTATAAATAAATAAATAACTTGTGTAAAATTGTATCGTTTTTAATAGTATTTCCTAGTAAAATATAAGCTATTTCGTATACACCTATACGCACATCATGTTGGGAACTGAAGCATGAGTTAGTATAATATAATGACACTTGATCAACGTAATTATATTACAGTAAGTCTTGCTGAGTTTCTAATGGAGCATGGTGATTCACAGATCATAACGTCATCATGTGCCATGTTACATAACTCTTTCATTCTAATTAACCTCTGAATATATCAAGAAAATATATTCTTAATAGTTCTATTCTCAGTGATTCTGGTAATTTGACAAATCAAATCGTGCTATTTCGTTCTTTCTTGATTAAAACATTAAGTTCATTCGAAACTCCATACTTACGAATTCTGGACCGTTACTCGCTTTACTAGAGATCGAGAAGAGAATAAAAAGGCAAAGAGCTCCGAAACATAAGGGAAGATATAAAACCCGACAACAACACAGAAATCACAAACCATGTTTATTAATACGAATAGCAATATAAAGACACGGGAGTATGATAAACACAATAACCCCAAGGTAATAGTAGAAGTGAATAGATTCCTCCGGCGGTAAATGGAAAAGAAGAATGACAGATGCGATAATTAGGAAAATATCAAGAATCAGAACTGGATGGAGCATTTCCACAATATTTTGGAGGTAGGAATAGAGGAAGAAAGTATCGGAATGGTGAGAATAATGGAACGGAAGAGTTTAATTTATAATGGAAATATCAGACAGAGTAATCGAATCAGATCACCGTATTTAATTATAGAGATCTTAATTTCCTTATTCACCAAAGAATCAAATCTTTTAAATTTTAAAGATTTTCTTTAAATCCCTTGAATTCCAGAATTCAACCCTGACTACGTCAAAAGCGAAGGCGAATCTCTATTCAAATCTTTTGCGATAGCTTCTCTTATACGCTCCAAGTAATTTAATTATTCTAATCAAACACTTAACGATGATAAAACTCTAGTTATTAACTCATATTCGTCATGAAAACATTTTTATTGTTAGCCATGACGACCACATTCAAATTTCGGGACGAAATTTCTTTAACAGGTAAGTACTGTGACGACCCGGAAATTTCTGACCAAATTTAAACTTGATCTTTATAAGATTCTTACACGATAAGCAAAGTTTATTAAACCGAGTCTCAAATTGTTTGAACTATTTTTTTTATGAATGCATTGACTTTGACTATTCCCGACGATTCATGAACAATTGTTTGAAAATAAATACGTGTATATATATAAATGAAAGTATATATAATAATTTGAAATTATAAAATTAACATTTGAATTAACTATGAAAAATGAGATACAAAATAAATCAAAATAACTTAAAATGAATATATATATATATATATATATATATATATATATATATATATATATATATATATATATATGATTGCCATTAATAATTATTATATTGTAATATATATATAAATGTTAACTATCCAAATATATCAGTATATAGAATAGGTAACACATAAGAAATAAAATATAAAGTTAATATATTATAGGTAATTACAAATTAAGAATATGGTAGTTATAGTAATATTATTATTACTTTTATTATTATTATTAATACTAGTATTAATGTTAATGTTAAGTACTAGATACTTTATTATAAATAAAATAGATTTGAATTAAACACAATTAAATTGTTATATCATTATTATTATGACTAATATTATTATTATCATTAGTAATATTATTAATGTCATTATTTTTATTTTTACTTATTATTACCAGTAATGTAATTATTAATATTGTCATTAAAGTTACTAGTAATATCATGATAATATTATCCCTTTTATTAATAATATCTTTAACAATAATATTAGTATTATTACTAATAGAATTGTGACATTAATAAAATCATTATTAGTTAGTATTATTATTATTATTATTTATTAGTGTTAATATTATAATTATTATTAATATTAATAAATTTTGTATTAATATTTACTAACTAAAAATTTATCACGTATATATATACAAATTCAGTTTGATGTCGATATCAATCCTATCTAATTTGGTCTGCTAAAGTGATTTCATCAAAAACAAATTAGTACAAGTTGTTACCCATCGTGATCAAGGCTAATTTTTTTTATCTTGTACTGATCGAATAATTGGGGCGACTAAATTGGATTCTTAATCAGTAATATTGGTATGTGACTTTAGTAAATACAATCACTTCTTTCATTACCTATCAATTATCAATTTAATTATCCCCAGATTATAGAAAATTATTCAAAAATAAAGGAAGAACAGGTATACAGCTCTGTTCGTGTGTCATTCAATCCATATCTCAAATGCGAATGCCATTTCAAAATGTATTGACGTAGTTTTGTTAGGATTATACTAAATGATCTTTCTGCAAAAATTCGTTCTCCAATTCATCAAATTGAGTCTCAATTTTGGAGTCAAAGATAATATCAAAAAAGGTCAAAATTTGTGTTCATCATGAAATTCGAGTTTGTTTTGAAGTTTAAGGTAAAATTGAAGGTTCCTAAAGATTCCATGAATGATTTCTAACCTACTTCATGTTGTAACAATTGTGTATAACCTTCTACAAATCAAAATCGAATTTTTTTTGTGTTAAACACCACGACGACAGCAACAGCAGGATGACTGTTTGATTTTTAATTTTTTCCTTGTTTTCTATTAATACCAACATGGATATTGATTGTTTATAATTAATTCAAAGTATAAAAATTGTTGTGGTGATGGTTTGAAAATGGTTTGGTCGATTAAATCTTTATAGAAAAGAAGAAGAACATGATCACAAGAGTAGACAGATTATATCTAATTTAGGATGGTATCATAATAGAATAACACATACGGAGTAATGGTTTGGGAGCAATGACGGGGAGCGAGAGGTCGTGGGTTCGAGTCCCAGCTATGGCAGTTTTTTTTAAAGCCTTTCATTTGGAGGTAGCTATTATTATTAAATTTATTATTGTTATTATCTTCATTATTATTATTATTGTTATGATCTTTATTATTATTATTATTACTAATATTGTTACTAGAATTATCATTTTTAAAAGTACTACTAATAATACTAGTATTATCATTATAATTATTAGTATCATCATTATAATTATTATTATAAGTATTATTATTATTATTATTATTATTATTATTATTATTATTATTATTATTATTATTATTATTATTATTATTATTATTATTGTTGTTGTTAGAAATTATTATTGTGACTAATATTATAGTTATTATTACTAATATTAATGTTAGTTATTATTTATAACTGTTATAATTAAAAATTACAAGTTTGATTACTATTATCATTATAATTATTACTAATACTAATACCAGTATTATATTTACTATTATAGATATATGTATTATAATGGTTAGGATAATTATTGTATTGTATTATGGAAATAATATAAATCATTATTATGTTTATTAATCTTATTATAACTTTTATCATTATTATATAGTATCATTAACATTTTTAATATTAGTAATATCATAATTATTATTAATACCACAATAAGTAATTCTATCATTATTATTATCACTATTAGAAGTATTAATTATAATATTTTACCAGTAATATTAAGTATTATCAACATTATCATTTTTTACCATTTCAAATATTATCTTAGTATAATTATAATGACTAATTTCAACAAACAAATGATAATCATATAAAAGTGTATTTAACTAAACTATATTAATATTTTCATTTAAAATGAAAACATTTAACTAAATATATATATAAGTTATTAATACAACAATTTTATCACTAATATATATATATATATACATATACATACATACATATATATATATATATATATATATATATATATATATATATATATATATATATATATATATATATATATATATATATATGTGTGTGTGTGTGTGTGTGTGTGTGTGTGTGTGTGTGTGTTCGATTACGATTATGTGTATTAATAAATATACAAATGATATAGGTTCATGAATCCGAGGCCAACCCTGCATTTTTCAGTTCTGTCATATGTATTTTTACTACAAAATACAGTAATGTGAGTTTCATTACTCCCTTTTTAAATGCTTTTGCAATATATATATATTTTTGGGACTGAGAATACATGCGCTTTTATAAATGCTTTACGAAATAGACACAAGTAATCGAAATTACATTCTATGGTTGAATCGTTATACCGGATATCGCCCTTGTTGAACTTGGTAGCCTAAGAATTGGTGTTTATCATAATTGCCACCAATTGACGCGAATCCTAAAGATAGATCTATGGGCTTTGACATGCCCCAGTCAGAGAATTTTAACTGCTTTAGTACTTCGATATTTATATATGGGGATATTCTAGATGCATTTTATTAATGTCGGTTACCAGGTGTTCAATCCATACGAATGAATTTTTAAACACTTGCGAGTGTATGATTATTGAATAAAGGAAATCTTGTGGTCTATTATATTATTGAAAATGATTGTTTATGATAAACTAATGAACTCACCAACCTTTTGGTTGACACTTGAAAGCATGTTTATTCTCAGGTATGAAAGAAATCTTCCGCTGTGCATTTGCTCATATTAGAGATATTACTTGGAGTCATTCATGACATATTTCAAAAGACGTTGCATTTGAGTCGTTGAGTTCATAAAGAATATTACTAAGTCATTTATAGTTGGATATAGTATGAAATGGTATGCATGCCATCAACTTTCGATGAAATAAAAGTTTGTCTTTTGAAAACGAATGCAATGTTTGTAAAATGTATCATATAGAGGTCAAGTACCTCGCGATGTAACCAAATATAATGTATTCGTCCAGATGGATTAGGATGGGTCGTCTCACTATGTGCATGGAGTCATACATGATTTATTCAAGAACACTTTGCATTCACAAAATCATCACCATGTATCTTATTTTGACTGCATTGTCAACGGATGTAGTATTGTAAACTATTATTTACGGTGATTGTCTATATGTAGAAATCATCAAATGTCAAAAACCTTAGAATTTGATATTCATTTATGGTGTGCCTTTTCAAAAGAATGCAATGTTTACAAAACGTATCATGTGGAGGTCAGTACCTCACTGTGAAATCGATGAATGATGTATTCGTCCAAAGGGATTTGGACGGGTCATCACAGTTGGTATCAGAGCTTGAGGTCATAGGGAACCAGAATTTGCATTAGTGTGTTTAACTGATAATTGTTAGGATGCATTAGTGAGTCTGGACTATGACCGTATCTGTGTTTACCGAGTTTTACTTATCATATCTTTTGTCAGAAATTACCTGCTTATCATTCCTAAGTCTAGACACGTCTTACTGCATTTACTGCATAGATAGTGTATCGACAAAATTCATATCTTAGCATATCTGTTACTATAAACTTTTCCTGACATCTTCCGAAAATTTCTCCGTAATTTACGGAATTTTGGTATTATATATACATATGTAAATTATGTATTGAAGAGTACCAATCTAAATTCTATAATCTATTTCATATCAAAAATCATCTCTCTAATTATACAAGATGGATCCCGTATCTAGTTCAAATTCCTTAAACTCCGATAGCTATTCCGATATAGATATTCACCTGAACTCCGAAGACAGTGTAACCAGAATGGATCAACCAATCAGCCATCACCTATTCTGGATGAAATGGGGATGGGTTCATAGCCTACTTAGTAATTGGAGACAAGAAGAAGGTAATCCCTTCTATCCACCACATTCCCCTCTTGGCGAAGAACTTGAAGCACTTATCGGCGAACCTGTTCGTAATACCATTTTATCTCTCATCTCCAGAGTATCTCGTCATGATTATATACTCTCTCAAATTCTGGATCTTATTCATTCGCTCGTCCGAACCGTCAATCATCCCGGTGTATTAGAAGAATTCAACGAGCTTCGCGCTCGGGTAGTGGCTTTGGAGAGTATGGTGCAAAGATTACAAGCACCAGCAGCATCACCGGCATCAACAGTACCACCATCAACAACACCAACAGTATCATTACCACCACCACCAACAACATCTGCATCCCATACCTCAACATCACAATATGTACCTCGAACATCAACGTCATACGCACCATAGATACCAAGGAATACCAACAACAACAAACGATGAAGTATTGATTCATAACTTCATCAAAGAAATATTCTGCAGAGAATATGTAGTTTCTAAAAGTTTTAGAGATTACTTATTCTAGTTCTAATTGTAAACCAGATGAGTGAGCGAATAGAAATGATGAAATAAAACCTTGATCGGAATGGTGCACCATTTACAAGCTAGATCTGTTTTACCAGCAGCATCAACAGTACCGTCAACATCACCATCACCGTCAGTACCGTCAACATCGTCAGCATCAGTAGCATCTACAACATCACAAGCTCCGCCAGATCCATAATCACCGCAAACATCATCACTAATCAACAACGCGTATATCGTATCAACGAGTTATGAAGTATTAACTCATTCCCTTTGAAGAAATTATATGTATATTTTATATATATATGAATTTTGAGATCAAAATAAATCTTTTCGTACTAAGCTATTACGTGTGAATCTTAAATACTCGGTTAGTTCATGTTATTAATATGCTATGATGTACATCCTTTGTTTATGACTTAACAATCATTAACTATAATATCTGCTTCGACTTAATAGATTCCATTTCATAATAAATCAAGTCTATTATTCAAATACATATTTGATTTTACACTTTCATTTTCGATGTAAACTTTCCAGAAAACATCATTCGTACCTTGTGAAGTTAGCAAGAGTTCCATAAGAACCAACATGATTCACTGAGGAAATATTAATAAAACTGAATAACGAAGTATTGATTACATTAGTGAAATACTCCGCGAAGATTATGAAATCTTTAATGTTTTAGAGATTATTCATTTCTAATCCAGCCGAAAATCAAATGAGCTTAATATGATATTAATTCATTAAATCTATATTACATCTGAAGAAAATATACATACATATATTTTCATAAAGACTGTAATACAATTCTCTGATACAAAATATTACTTGTGAAACTTTTAACGGGTAGGTAATACCCGAAAGGTATATAAATTCATAATTAATATGTTACATTCTTCGATTCTGATTCAGCAAATCATCAACTATACTTACTACTTTCACAACGATTACATTCTTTCCTAGGACTCAAAACAACCATTCGCATCCAAATTTGATTACATATTCTGATTTTGAAAAATCAGAATCCAAGCCAAGAGTTAACAGAAAACATCACTCTTAGATTCTTACATCTTTCAAATGCCATACTTTGAATTCAAAACTGTACTAGAACATCATATGTATACATATAACATTCATCTCTTAGAATTATGAGCTTTTATTCTGAAAATCTGAAAAGCAACCAGTCTACGAATCAATACTGTGAATGTTGAAAAAGCTGATGAAGCAGCAAAAACTGTAAACGACCTTAACAGTTAAAAGTTTGACGATAAAGAATAGCGTGTTGGCAAAGCTCGGAAAAAGAGAAAATTTGGTACTGAAAAACGAATTGAGCAAACCATGAAGGAGACTGTGGAAAAATCACAAAGACTAAACCTGCCTTCAAAGAATCCAAATGATTCAGTATCTGCTGAAGTCATTAACAAATACCTTGCTCCTGACTCTAAACTTTTACAGATAAATCTTCTTCATCATCCTTCGATATTAGAAATTCTAAGATATCATCGTATCTTTCATTATAAATATCCTCGATATTTCTGAAGATATTTTCATAACTATTCTTATCTGAAATCATATATCTCTTCGCGTTATCTGTATACATAAAAAAAAACTGTTTTAGTTTCTAAATTCTGAAAAGTTTGAACTTAAATTTTGAATGTTATTGAAGTAGTGTTGGGAACTGAAGCATGAATTAATATAATATAATGACACTTGATCAACGTGATTATATTACAGTAAGTCATGCTGAGTTTCTAATGGAACGTGATAAGGGTTCACAGATCATACCCTCATCATGAACCATGTTACATAACTCTTTCATTCTATTTAACCTCTAAACATATCAAGAAAATATTTTTCTTGATGATTCGGTCTTTTCCGAATATTCTAGTAATTTGATAAATCAAATCGTGCTATTACCTTTCCTTTCTGCTTTGTATATTATGATCATTCGAAACTCCATACCTACGAATTCTGGACCATTACTTGCGAAGATAAAATAAAAGCATGAAGCTCCGAAATAGAAATGGGAGTATAAATCGCAGCAAAAAGGGGAGAGCATTAACTGTGGATGTCAATGATTATAGAAATACAGAAGCAGAAACATCGAAATATAAGGGAAGGTATAAAACCCAACAACAACCCAGAAATTTACAAACCGTATATATTGATGCGTATAGCAATATAAAGACAGGGGAGAACTAAAAACACTATAAAACCAAGAGTATAGTAGAAGTAAATAGATTCAGTGGGAGATGAAAAAGAAGAATGACAGATATGAAAGTTAGGAGTATATCAAGAAGTAAAACTGGATGGAGCATATTGACGAATGCTTTAAAATATGAATTGAAGGAGAAAGAATAGAAGGTATGAGCTGTGGAAAATGAGGAAATGAAGAGGATGGATTTATAGTAAAATATACGACAGAGCAATCAAAACAGATTATTGCATTTAACCAAAGCGGATCCTAATTTCCTTAATTACCGAAAAATCAAATCTTATTACGAAGATTTTCTCTAAATCCCTTGAACTCCGGAAATCAACCCTATCTACATCAAAAGATATGACGAAACTTTATTTTCTCATTTCACTCTTTTATGATAACTTCACTTGTACTCTTCACATAAATGAATTGTTTTATCCAAATTACTCGTTGATGGTAAAACTCTAATTTTCAGCTTGTATGCATCATGAAAACATACTTATTGTCAGCCATGACCATTCCAATCAAATTTCAGGACGAAATTTCTTTAACGGGTAGGTACTGTGACAACCCAGAAATTTCCGATCAAATTTAAAATTTAATCTTTATATGTTTCCGACACGATAAGCAAAGTCTGTAATGTTGAAATCTCAAAAATTTTGAACTGTGTTCGTGTATTCATTTACCCTTCGATTGCTCTCAATGATTCACGAACAATTATGTGTAAATAGATATGTATGAATATATACATGTGTGATTATTAAATTGAGAAATATTAATAAAACATTTAACGGTTTGGTTGATATGAAAATAATTTATGAAATTATTATATAACTTGAAAACGTTAACAAAGTATTTTATGAATAATACTTTACATAAACGCATTAGTTTCCATATATGCTTATCGACAAAATTAAAAGATAATATCAAATGATTGAATTATCATATACATTGTGATATGATTACGAGTCCTGTTGAGAGGTCCACTTTGAATTAGGAAACCTTTCCTTTTTAACGGTATTCGGAATAAATGGTAAAGTGATCTTCGAGTAAGGACAAAGTGTTAAGTAGCGAGAGCTAGACAGATTGGTGGAAATTCCTGTTGATTTCCAATACATGCCTTACAATAATTGTCTCGTGACTTTTGATAAGATAAACTATTTAACTTTCTTATTATTTAATGTAAAAGTAAAATTGGGGAATATAGATAACTCAGAAAATGAATATCGATAAGTTAAGTAATCGATAGTAACACTTGTTTATTGATTCGATTAATTTATAGATATGTTAATTAGAACGTTTGAGAAGTTAAATTAAACGTTGGCACATAAATGAATCATATCAGATTATGTACTAGAGCGTAAAACGTAAAGTGATATAATAATATCTAACATTTAAACGCTTTTAAATATATTAAACTTTGAAATATAATTAGTTTTTGAAAAACTAAATATTATATTAGCAAATAAATATTTCTAAAATATATAAGTTTATATTTTTAAATGATGATATCATTATTTTACAAAGTGATAAAATATAATATTAACTTGGTCGTAAAACATTTTGGATTTAAAATAGTATTATTATAATATATATTGGTAAATAATGAGACGTCGATTTATAGAAGCAAATGACCAAAACACTCAAATGAATAAGTTACACTTTGAGTGAGATAATTTTTCATTGATTTGAGTCTTGTTATTGATAAAGGTACATTACACGACACGTAAAGTACCAGTTTTCTAAGCGTACGAAAATGCGTTCGAAAAACCAGAACCGGTACTTAAGTCGAGGGTTAACGTACAACACATCGGTGTAAAAATTACAAATCAACTATGCACGAGAATATAATATAATATTTAATTAATTCTAAAGATTAAATATATTATATATTAAATAATATATATATATACATTACAAATGTGTCGGCAGTCCAAAAGTTGTAAATGTGAGCTGTAACATATAGCCATGCGATCGCATGGCAAAATGCCCACCAGCCCATGCGATCGCATGGTGTGGTAGGTGGGTTCAACTCCTTTAAATTGCTCGATTTCTTGTTCTCATAATTCAAAATTTCATTCTCTCTTCTCGTACACTCCGTAAGATTTATTTTATTATTATTATTATTATTATTTTTTATTAATAAAGATTATTATTAATTCTAATATTATTATTGATACGTGAGCATTCACAATATTGATACGTGAGCATTCATATCTTATCTTTTATATATTAATAGTGTATCCATGTCTAGTGCTCGAGTATATATGTTTATACATGCTTGTATGCAAAATTTCGTCGTTAGATAGTTTTACGATAAATCACGAATTTAATACATATACTACTGATATAAGGTATATGATATGCATGTTATTGGAAAGCTGGCGAAAAATTAATAACTTTTCATTTAGAAATCACGTGATTTCAATGAACGGATTAAAAGATATGCACAACTGAATTATGGTTAACGTTAATTGAAATTGTGTTTGAAACTGTAAATTAATATTTAAACAACTTGTCTATGAGATTGATAAATGGGATTTTTATATATTACTAATCGAGTAAATGAATTTCTATATAACGCACGTTTTGTTTTATTGATCAATTGTCAAAGTTGACTGTTTTATTATGTTTTAAAGCGTTATAAACACTATAATATGATTTTACAAGTATTGGAAAGCTATGTGAATAAAATATTTTCGATTGCCATGATAATTCAAATATAATATAGCTCCTGAAATAAATAATATTTGGAGTTTGATAAACTACAAATTCGTTCAATTATCAAGACATATATATACTATGATAATAAACATATATAGATTTAAAGATCATATTAGGTCAGTTTGACTTTTGAGATGACTTTTGTTAACTTTTACATGTCGGTCTCGAGCATTAGGATGATACACTATGACCTGACCTAGCTTTTTAGACATTTATTGACCAACATATGTTCTCTAGCTTGAGATCTATGGTTACTTTGCATTTCGAGTTTCGGTCACATTTCGATGAATGACATTATGTGCTGCTAAGGTGAGTTTCATTTGCTCCCTTTTTAATTGCTTTTGCAATCTATATTTTTGGGCTGAGAATACATGCACTTTATTTTAAACACAATGGATACAAGTATATACTAAATTCTACACCGAGTTTGAACCGAAAATCCCTTATCTTTGGTAACTAGTAACTGCCGGTTATATGAATTGGTAGGCGCGAGTAGTTGTATATGGATCCATATAGCTTGACATCCACGTCTGTTCCAGGTATAGAAACCCTAGCCTGAACTATAAAACAGACGTATGCTATTTGAGTTTAGTACACGTTGGATTGCTTGTATTGTACATGTTGGTTGCATGTATGTCAAAACAGGGGTACTTATTATAACCTTAAAGTTTAGCTACCAGGGTGCTCAATTTCGTAGAATATTTTGATAAACGTTTCTGGATGAAACAACTGAAATCTTGTGATCCACCTTTATATACAGATTATGCGCAACACTAAAACTATGAACTCACCAACCTTTGTGTTGACACTTTTAAGCATGTTTATTCTCAGGTTCCTAGAAGTCTTCCGCTGTTTGCTTATACGTTATACAAGCTATGTGCATAGAGTCATACATGTTTTATTCTAGAACACTTTGTATTCACAAAATCATCACCATGTATCTTATTTTGACTGCATTGTCAATGGATGTAGTATTGTAAACTATTATTTACGGTGATTGTCTATATATAGAAATCATCAAATGTCAAAAACCTTAGAATTTGATATTCATTTATCGTGTGCCTTTTCAAAAGAATGCAATGTTTACAAAACGTATCATGTGGAGGTCAGTACCTCACTGTGAAATAGATGAATGATGTATTCGTCCAAAGGGATTTGGACGAATCATCACAACTTGGCTTTTATTTCTTTCTTTCTTTGCCTTTTTATTCTCCTCTTTTTCATTTTAAATGAATTCAAGTATTTTAGGTTCTTTCTCAATTTATGTCCTTTCCGAAGTAACGACAATTTCGGCATTAACACCTAGTTTTATCGTTCATAAATATGTATAAACATGATTTTGAATTCATTTAGTTGAAATTTTTTTAAATTTTCATAAAATTTGGCAATTAAACCAAGTGTAAACCCGAGAGAATTTATAACCCTTCCCTACACTTGAGATCTTGCAATGCCCTCATTTGCAAGAAATCAGACTATAATTATAAATTCATAAGGGTGATTATTGTAAAAAAGTGATTAAAAATACCCAATTTATAATTACTAAGCTCGTCGAATGATAGATGGCGCGCTTCATCGTTCATTCCTTTTGTTGTAATTTCACATATGTTTTGCATCTTATGGTCAAAATTAGTAGCTTTTGCTGAACTTAATGTCAATCTTTGAAAGTGCACTGTTTTACCCAGTTTTGTACATAAGATAGACTACAAACATATATATATATATATATATATATATATATATATATATATATATATATATATATATATATATATATATATATATTCTTTATTTATTAAAACAATTTAAATGAATAATTTTTTAAAATTTTGTTTCCTTTTACTTTAGGTAGAGGTAGTTTCGGTACGTTTACATAGTCCATCCCTCGACAAAATTTAAAAATTGTCGTTTTAAAGCGATTGTTTTAAAAACAAAGATTTTCGGGGTTTTTAATTTTTTTGGCATACTTTAGATCAATAATATTAAAAATAATGATAACAAAATTTTTCGCCCCGTCTTTGGGTAAAGTAATTTCGATTCTATGATCTAGTCTTTAACTCACGGCGAATTTTAGAAATCATTTTTTTAAACTTAGTGAAATAAAGCAAATTTTTATTTTTAAATTTACACAAAACATAAAAAAAACGTATTAATTTCATACAAAACAAAAAATTCAGAATGGGGGGAGAAAACTAGTTCTTTAGTGTCTGCTAGTGGAAAAGACCAATCGGATTCCATTCTCGGAACTACACGAGAACAGAACAACTAACTCTAGACAGTATTTTCTTTTTAGAACATTTGAATCTCCCCACACTTAGGTAGCCGTGGTGTCGAAATTGTGATTAACTTCATCGTCAATTTCTTTTGGACCATAATCAACTTGCATATCTGTGACTTTTACTTTAAGCCATTGGTTGAATTCCTGTGTAATATTCACAAATTCAACTAGTTTTGCCTTTTCTTTAGGCGATAGATTGGATACTAACCGGTTACATAACTTAAAGTTCCCCTTGGTTCTAGCATCGTGAATCCGTTTAATAAGTTTCTTCATTGAACTGTTAATAACGGGGTCATTTAATTTTGTATCAACAACGGGGTTCTTTGTTATCAGGTCATCATTAGGTGTTACTTCATATTCCCCACACTTAGGCGTTTTATTATTGTTAAGCACTACCGTTGCAGTTGGTAATACAATATGGTTCTTACCAATCGTTTTTATTGGTTCAACAGTTTTGGTTAGTGGAGATTTAGACTTTCGAATCATAAAGGTGATCGAATTTTCACCATTACTAAGTGTCATTCTACCCTTTCTTACATCAAATAACGCCTCGGTGGACGCTAAGAATGGTCGACCTAAAATTAGAGGAACGTTTGAGTCCTCTTCTATGTCAATGACAATAAATTCGACTAGAAAGGTTAAATTACCTACTTGAACGGGTAGATTGTCAGCAATTCCAACTGGGTGCTTAATGGTTTGATCAAGGAGTCGAACACTCATTTCCGTTGGACTTAACTCACCTACTCCTAATCTCTTATATAATGAAAGAGGCATAACACTCACACTTGCACCTAAATCTGCTAGTGCATTATACATGACACAATCACTAAGTAGACAATGAACAATAAATTCACCCGAATACCCCAACCTGGGTGAAAGTTTTGGTGGAACTGTCTTTACCGGGTTTACTTTTACGGTTTTTGTTTCTTGCACTTTCTTATTCTTCTTCTTCTTTCCAAAGGTATCACAAACTTTATTACCTATCACTTGCTCATACTTAACTCCTTTTCTTGAAACGGAATGGGTGGTCTGTATGGTGCCACCACTGGTTTTACATACTCGAGTGGTGGTGGTGTTGTAACTTCTTCATCGTTACTCATATCTAAAACCTTCCCATCTTCTGGTGCTGATTTTTCAGAATTTGTTGATACCATTTAACGTTCTCATTCCGAGGATTTAATTCAGTATCACTCGGTAGCTTTCCTTGTTCCCTCTCACTCATCATGCTAGCAAGAGTACCTACGTGTTTTTCTAGATTCAAAATGGAAGCTTGTTGAGTTCTTAATAACTGATCAAACCTCTCATTTGTTTGGGTTTGAGATGTAATAAATTGTGTTTGAGATTCCATTAGCTTTGCCATCATTTCTTCCAGATTTGGCTTTTTCTCTTCGGTTTGTTGTGGTGGTTTATACAAGCTAGGTCTTTGTTGATTGAAAGTGTTGTTTTGAGTTGGTTGGTTATTCGGACCTTGTTGGTTATACAAGTTATTGTTGGGTCCATTTGGATTGTAAAGAATGTTTTGATTTCGATTGAAGTTTGGCTTTGGCGGTTGATAATTATTTCCCGGCCTTTGGTTCATGTAGGAAACATTCTCTCGTTGTTCCATCGTTTGCTCAATGTGACAATCTTTCGTTAAGCGTGGTCCACCGCATTGCTCACAACTGATTCGTATTGCGTGAATATCTTTATTCATCTTTTCCATTCATCTCTCAAAAGCATCTATTTTTACGGAAACGGAATCAAAGTCATGGCTAGAATCGGCTCTAGCTGCTTTAGATGAACGAAAAATATCTTTTTCTTGATGCCACTCATGTGAGTGGGAGGCTGTGTTATCAATAATTTTGTGAGCTTCGGTTGCGGTTTTCTTCATAATGGAACCACCAGCTGCCGTGTCGATGTCTTTTCGTGTGGCGACGTCGACACCTTGGTAGAATATTTGTACTATTTGATAAGTATCTAAACCGTGTTGAGGACATCCTCTCAACAACTTTTCGAATCTTGTCCACGCCTCATATAATGTTTCATTTGGCTTTTGCGCGAACGTAACAATTTCTCCTTGAAGTCTCACGGATTTAGATGCCGGAAAGAATCTTTTAAGAAATTTCTCAACTAAAACATCCCATGTATCAATCGCTCCTTGATAATGCTAAAAACGAACATATATTTCATAGCATTATTCCTCAAGAAAGACAAGCTTTTAGTTGCAATTGTTCTATTTACAAGTGATATTCGTTTAAATAATAAAAGGTGAAGACAAAAGACAGATTCGACGAATTGAAGACGCAAACGACCAAAAAGCTCAAAAGTACAATTTACAATCAAAGAGGTTCCAATTATTGATAAGAAACGTCTCGAAATTACAAGAGTACAAGATTCAAAACGCAAAGTACAAAATATAAAATTGTACGCAAGGACGTTCGAAAATCCGGAACCGGGACCAGAGTCAACTCTCAACGCTCGACGCAACGGACTAAAAATTACAAGGCAACTATGCACATAAATATAATATAATATTTAAATAATTCTTATAATTATTTATATATTATATAAATAAATAAAAACCGTCGGCAAGAGAGACTCCAAAATGGTGAGCTGTAATTTCAAACTCCGCGACTCGCGGAGTTTGAAGGCCAAAAATGCCGCGAGTCGCGGAGCCCCAAACTTTGAAACTCCCTATAAAGCCAACCGAATTCTGAGCATTTTTAAACATCTTTTTTTCCTTCTTCTCTCAATATATACGTAATATATATATATAATTTATATTTTAATTTTAATTTTAATTTTAATCCTAATAATAAGGGTATGTTAGCGAATGTTGTAAGGGTGTAAGTCGAAATTCTGTCTGTGTAACGCTACGCTATTTTTAATCATTGTAAGTTATGTTCAACCTTTTTACATTAATGTCTCGTAGCTAAGTTATTATTATGCTTATTTAATCCGAAGTAATCATGATGTTGGGCTAATTACTAAAATTGGGTAATTGGGCTTTGTACCATAATTGGGGTTTGGATAAAAGAACGACACTTGTGGAAATTAGACTATGGGCTATTAATGGGTTTTATATTAACTAAACAATACCTTGTTAATTTAATATACAAACTTATAATTCGACGTATTTATATATAACCACATACGCTTTACTGGGTACGGTGGGCGGGATATCTATAAATACCAATAATTATTCATTTTACCGGATACGGAACTGGATTAATAGTTAATAGACTTGTTGAAACAGGGGTGAATTACATTCAAGGGTAATTGGTGTAATTGTTAACAAAGTAGTAAAACCTTGGTTTACACGCAGTCGATAACCTGGTGTATTCATTAAACAAAGTATTAAAACCTTGTTACAATTCGAATCCCCAATTAGTTGGAATATTTGACTTCGGGAATAAGAATAATTTGACGAAGGCTTTCGCTCTTTATATTTATGACTGATGGACTATTATGGACAAAATCCGTATGGACATATTAAATAATCCAGGACAAAGGACAATTAACCCATGGGCATAAAACTAAAATCAACACGTCAAACATCATGATTACGGAAGTTTAAATAAGCATAATTCTTTTATTTCATATTTAATTTCCTTTATTTTATATTTAATTGCACTTCTAATTATCGCATTTTTATTGTTATTGTATTTAAATGCACTTTTAATTATCGTACTTTTTAATTATCGCAAGTTTATTTTATCGCATTTTTATTATTCACAATTTCATTATCGTTATTTACTTTACGCTTTAATTTAAGTCTTGTATTTATTTTTAATATTTTACATTTGGTTTTAACTGCGACTAAAGTTTTAAAATCGACAAACCGGTCATTAAACGGTAAACCCCCCCCCCTTTATAATAATAATATTACTTATATATATTTGTATTTTTATAAAAGTAAACTAATATAGCGTTAAGCTTTGTTTAAAAAAGATTCCCTGTGGAACGAACCGGACTTACTAAAAACTACACTACTGTACGATTAGGTACACTGCCTATAAGTGTTGTAGCAAGGTTTAAGTATATCCATTCTCTAAATAAATAAATATCTTGTGTAAAATTGTATCGTATTTAATAGTATTTCGTAGTAAAAATATAAGCTATTTCATATACACCTCGCACGACATCAAGTTATTTTTGACGCCGCTGCCGGGGAACTCTTAAAAGCCGGAAGCGCAACGCTAATATAAAAAAAAAAAATTATTTTACTTTTATTAAAATTCGTTTTTATAAAAGTACGTTTTAAATATTCGAAAATATAAAAAGAAAAACAAAAATTTATATATTTTTAAGAGTTTGTTAAAAGTTTTATAAGTTTCTTTATTTTTATTTTAGTTTATAAAAATATAAGTTTTATTTAAATATCTTTTATTTATATAAACAGAAAATTAGAAAACATAAAAAAAAAACGCGTCAGTTTTAAACTATTCCAGAGTTGAAAACTGAAACCCCGCGACTCGCGGGGTTTGGTGCTTGAAATACCGCGACTCGCGGAGCTTTTTCTGACACGCCTGCCAGAAACCCTAACTGCAATTAATACGGAGTAATAATTATTATTATTAATTAATTAAGATTTAGGTTTTAATTAAATTAATATTTAATTTTAATCATTTAGTTATATTAAGTTTTAATTAGTTTTATTTATATATTTAAATTAATACTTTTATAAAATAATATAAAAATAATATTTTTATAAAAATTGTACTTTTTACAACTTTTTGTATATTTTTATATTTTGTCCCTTTTTAATCGTTTTAGCGTAATATTTGTATTTTTAGCTCATATTTAGTTTTAAACTTAGTTTTTTTTACCAAAGTTATTTTTATTTCTAGATTTTTAGGCTTTGCCGTAAATACCTTAAGTGCTTTTTCTTTAGACTAAGATTTAGGTGCTTTAGAATTTTGCGACGCCTTTTTAAGTTTTAGTTTCTTTTTAAGTTATTTCCATTTGGGATATAGTTTTTCCTGTAAGCTTTAATATTTTTAGACACCTTTTACTATGTACCAATTATCATTCCAATTAGTTATCTCAATTTGCGATTATAATTTTACGTTAGTTGTAGTAATAAGGTTAGGTTAGTCAAGTATTTTTAAGTTTTATAAGTTTCTTTTATTTTTCCGTCACCTTTTATT
The DNA here is from genome assembly GCF_046630445.1 of Rutidosis leptorrhynchoides. Classification (NCBI taxonomy): domain Eukaryota; kingdom Viridiplantae; phylum Streptophyta; class Magnoliopsida; order Asterales; family Asteraceae; genus Rutidosis; species Rutidosis leptorrhynchoides. The sequence continues at coordinate 491,641,735 of NC_092335.1, forward strand.
TTTCAACCATTTTTCTTTTTCGACCTTTTTCCGACGAACTCTTTTTCTTTCTTATTTCTCGCTATTCTAGTTTTAGGACATAGATTTTTATTCTACTTCTTATCTAAATTTCTTAAAAATTACGAAAATTTATTTTAAGTGGTTAAATTAATAGACATCAAAATTTTCTGGTTCGTAGTAATAGTTGGATTTGTACGTGGACCGGGTTATTGGAGCCAAACAGTCCTCAATTATATTGAGACCAAACGAATTCTGCCCCTCTGCTGCATCTTTTGGCTATTCGAAACGTGGGCAAAATCAGAAAAGTCTATCGATTGGATAACTTATTATAATTTTTCTTTCCTTTTAAAAAACTAATAGGATATTCAGAGAATGCACCGAGCAAGACGTTCACCACCTTTTGTACGTTCACCACCTGTAACTAGATCAAGACATTTAGCAAATATTACCGCCGTTGATTTTTCTTTAGAATCGTCATCCAGTCGACCAAGTACTTCAGTTCAAATTTCCGATAATCCATTTTTTGAACCCGACCTCACAATTGAGAATCCGGAGAATATTCAGGAACGGTTCGTAGATCCTGAACCACTAAACTTTCCTCCGGAACCACCAATCATTCAAACAGAGATTGTTGAGGAACGAACCATTAAATCAGAATCCTCTAGTGATTCCGATTCAACAAATTCAATTATGGAGAATCTGGAACCTTTAAGTATGGAAGACCGAATGAGAGCTAAACGCACTGGCCAAGGTCACGCAATTACTCATCCAGACATTAATGCGCCAGATTATGAAATCAAAGGACAAATTCTACATATGGTGACTAATCAATGCCAATTTAGTGGTACACCTAAGGAAGATCCAAATGAACATCTACGTACCTTTAATAGGATCTGCACACTATTTAAAATCCGAGAAGTGGAGGATGAACAAATATATCTCATGTTATTTCCCTGGACTTTAAAGGGAGAAGCCAAAGATTGGTTGGAATCGTTACCTGAAGGGGCGATCGATACATGGGACGTTTTAGTTGAAAAATTTCTTAAACAATTCTTTCCTGCATCTAAAGCCGTAAGACTTCAAGCAGAAATTGTTACGTTTACACAAAAGCCGAATGAAACTCTATATGAGGCATGGACAAGATATGGAAAGTTATTAAGAGGATGTCCGCAACATGGTTTAGACACCTGTCAAATAGTACAAATATTCTACCAAGGATGCGACATCACTACAAGGTAAGACATAGATATAGCAGCTGGTGGTTCTATTATGAAGAAAACCGAAACTGATGCTAACAAAATTATTGATAACACTGCTTCCCACTCCCATGAGTAGCACCAAGAAAAATATATCGTTAGATCATCTAAAGCAGCTAGAGCCAATTCTAGCCATGACTTAGATTCCATTTCCGCAAAGATAGATGCTGTCGAGAGACGAATGGAAAAGATGACTAAAGATATTCACTCAATACGAATTAGTTGTGAGCAGTGTGGAGGACCGCATTTGACAAAAGATTGTCTCAGTATTGAATTAACAATGGAACAAAGAGAGAATATTTCATACATAAACCAAAGGCCTGGAAATAATTATCAGAATAATTACCAACCGCCAAGACCAATTTATAATCAAAACCAGAATTATAACCGAAATATTCCATACAACAACCAACAAGGTCCTAGCAATCAACAAGTATCCAATAATACTTACAATCAGCAAAGACCTAATTTTCAAAACAAACCACCACAACAAACCGATGATAAAAAGCCGAATTTAGAAGATATGATGACGAAGCTAGTTGAAACTCAAACGCAGTTTTTCACATCTCAAAAACAAACCAATGAACAAAATGCTCAAGCATTTAGAAATCAACAAGCTTCTATTCAAAACTTGGAACAAGAAGTAAGTAACCTAGCAAGGTTAATAGGTGAAAGAAAACCGGGAAGTCTACCTAGTGATACAAATGCTAACCCCCGGAATGAAACAGCTAAAGCTATTACCATAATAAGTGGTACAACTCTTAAACAACCTGAAATACCTTTAACTTTTGATGAAGCTATTCCTACTCCACAAGAACCACAACCTGAACAAGATAAGGAAAAAGAACCGGTAGTTGAAAAGGTTAATGAAGATAACACAGTTAACGCTAAACCTTATGTTAAACCATACCAACCACCACTTCCTTACCCGAGTAAAATGAAGAAAGAAAAACTTGAAGCCGAGCAATCCAAATTCTTGGATATGTTTAAACAGATAAATGTAAATCTTCCTTTCATTGATGTGATTTCTGGAATGCCTAGATATGCTAAATTCTTGAAAGATCTAATCTCAAATAGAAAGAAAATGGAAGAACTCTCGGCTGTTACTATGAATGCTAATTGTTCAGCAGTGCTGTTGAATAAGATACCAGAAAAACTATCTGATCCAGGAAGTTTCACAATTCCATGTTTTCTGGGTAGTCTTAGTTCAATAGAAGCATTGGCAGACTTAGGTGCTAGTATAAATCTAATGCCGTATTCACTATACGCTAAACTAGACCTTGGAGAATTGAAACCAACCAGAATAAGCATACAACTAGCCGATAGATCAATAAAATATCCTAGAGGGATAATGGAGAACATGCTAGTTAAAGTTGGTACTTTAGTATTTCCAGTAGATTTTGTTGTTTTGGACATGGAAGAAGATTCTCAAGTTCCTCTCATGTTAGGAAGACCATTCTTAAACACGGCTAAAGCAATGATAGACGTGTTCGGTAAGAAATTGACCCTAAGTATAGAGGATGAGAGTGTTACCTTTTCAGTTGATAGAGCAATGCAACAACCACAATCTGCAGATGATACATGTTATTATATTCAAACTATAGATGCACATGCAGAATTGTTAGAAGAATTTCCAGAATTACAAGGAACATGAGAATGTTCTTTAGGAGAAAGTAATGAACCAATTGATGAAGCTGAAATGTTAGCTACACTTATAGCTAATGGATATGAACCAACAACAGAAGAAATTCAAATGCTAAAAGAAGAAGACAGATATCGATACAAATCATCGATAGAAGAACCTCCGAAATTAGAGTTAAAGCCACTTCCAAACCATTTGGAATACGCTTATTTACATGGTGAATCTGAATTACCTGTAATAATATCGTCTTCTCTTACTGAAAATGAGAAATCACAACTCATTTCTGTGTTGAAAGCTCATAAACCAGCCATTGCATGGAAGATTGATGATATTAAAGGAATAAGTCCTTCGTATTGCACACATAAAATCCTTATGGAAGAAGGTCATAAAACGTATGTGCAACGCCAACGAAGACTAAATCCTAATATGCAAGATGTAGTTAAGAAAGAGATTATTAAACTGCTAGATGCAGGTCTAATTTATCCAATCTCTGATAGTCCATGGGTAAGCCCAGTTCAATGCGTGCCTAAGAAGGGTGGCATGACTGTCATTACAAATGAGAAAAATGAGCTTATTCCTACTAGGACTGTAACAGGATGGCGTGTATGTATTGATTATAGAAAATTAAATGACGCCACCAGAAAAGATCACTTTCCCTTACCTTTCATAGATCAAATGTTGGAAAGATTAGCCGGAAACAGTTATTATTGTTTTCTAGATGGATTTTCCGGATATTTTCAAATTCCAATAGCACCCGAGGACCAAGAGAAAACCACATTCACGTGCCCTTATGGTACTTTTGCTTACAAACGCATGCCATTTGTACTTTGTAACGCCCCTGCAACCTTTCAAAGGTGTATGATGGCGATTTTTCACGACATGATAGAAGAATGCATGGAAGTTTTCATGGATGACTTTTCAGTCTTCGGTGATACATTTGAATCATGTCTAGTTAATCTGGAACGAATGCTTATTAGATGCGAACAATCAAATCTAGTACTTAATTGGGAGAAATGCCATTTCATGGTTAAAGAAGGCATCGTTCTTGGACATAAAATTTCAAAAGAAGGAATTGAAGTGGATAGAGCTAAAGTAGATGTAATTGCTAAACTTCCACATCCCACCAATGTTAGAGGAGTTAGGATTTTTCTAGGGCATGCCGGTTTTTACCGACGTTTCATAAAAGATTTTTCTAAAATTGCCACTCCTATGAATAAACTCCTAGAAAAAGTTGCTCCATTCATCTTTTCAGATGAATGTATCAAATCTTTTAATATTCTTAAAGAGAAACTCACTAATGTGCCGATCATGATAACACCAAATTGGAATCTACCATTTGAACTAATGTGCGATGCAAGTGATTTTGCAATGGGAGCCGTTTTAGGACAAAGGATTGAAAAACGATTTCAACTTATATATTATGCTAGTAAGACGTTACAAGGAGCACAAACGAACTATACAACTACTGAAAAAGAACTCCTTGCTATTGTCTTTGCTTTTGAAAAATTTTGATCATATCTCGTTCTAGCAAAAACGGTGGTCTATACCGACCATTCTGCTCTTAGATACCTATTTTCGAAACAAGATGCTAAACCAAGATTAATCCGTTGGATCTTACTCTTACAAGAGTTTGATATTGAAATCCGAGATAAAAGAGGAGCAGAAAATCTCGTCGCTGATCATCTTTCTCGTCTTGAAAATCCTGAGTTAGAAGTTCTAAATGAATCGGCCATACAAGACAACTTTCCTGATGAATATCTATTGAAGATAGATTATAATGAAATACCATGGTTTGCAGACTATGCAAATTACTTAGTATGTGGATTCCTTGAAAAAGGATTATCGTACCAAAGACGAAAGAAATTCTTCAGTGATATAAAACACTATTTTTGGGAAGATCCACATCTATTTAAAAGTTGTCCCGATGGAATAATACGTCGATGTGTATTTGGAGATGAAGCTAGTAAAATATTAAACCATTGTCACACAGGAACAACAGGAGGGCATTATGGGCCTCAACTAACAGCAAGAAAAGTTTATGATGCTGGATTCTATTGGCTTACAATTTACAAAGACGCACACCTTCTTTGCAAATCCTGTGATGCTTGTCAAAGGGCCGGAAAAATAAGTCAACGTGATGAAATGCCACAAAATGTCATCCAAGTATGTGAAGTATTTGTCATTTGGGGTATTGACTTTATGGGTCCATTTCCAAAATCTCATAATAATCTATATATACTCGTAGCCATTGATTATGTGTCTAAATGGGCGGAAGCACAAGCTCTCCCAACTAACGATGCACGAGTTGTAGTCAACTTTTTAAAACGTCTTTTTGCAAGGTTTGGAACACCGAAAGCTTTAATAAGTGATCGGGGTACTCATTTCTGTAATAATCAACTTGAGAAAGTTCTTAAAAGATATGGAGTAACTCATAAAATCTCCACCACATATCATCCACAAACAAGTGGACAAGTTGAAAATACCAACCGAGCTTTAAAACGTATTCTAGAGAAAACCGTAGGATTAAATCCAAAGGAATGGTCCATTAAATTGGGGGATGCACTCTGGGCTTTTAGAACAGCCTACAAAACTCCAATTGGAACCACACCTTTTAGACTTGTTTATGGAAAAGCATGTCATCTTCCAGTAGAAATTGAACACAAAGCATTTTGGGCTTTGAAGACATGTAATCTTGATTTACATGAAGCCGGACGTCTACGATTAAGTCAACTAAACGAATTAGAAGAATTAAGGCATGAAGCATACGAAAATTCATTAATCTATAAAGAAAGAATGAAGAAATGGCATGATAAAAGAATCAGAAGTTCAAAAGAATTTAAAGAAGGAGACAGAGTTCTTCTTTTCAATTCACGATTCAAGCTATTTCCTGGAAAATTGAAATCAAGATGGTCTGGACCATTCATAGTCAAAAGAGTTTTCCCATACGGAACGATAGAATTAATAAATTCAAATGGGATTGAATTTAAAGTTAATGGTCACAGAGTTAAACACTACATACATGGTCCGATGGAAGTTGACAATGAAGTTAATCATAATTTCACCACCCAAGAAAACCTTCAAAATGAAAACATAAATATGTTATCAACAACATATGAAAAATCAAAATTGGAATATAGGGAGGATTTAAATTTGAGTGATGAAGAAGAATTCCTATACAAACCTCCCATTCCAAGAAACGGAGAAAAATGTGAACAAGAAATTCAAATAGAAATGAAAGAATCAAGGAAAGAACACCCGAAAAAAGTTTACAAACCAACTCGACTTACTAAAGCAGGAGACCCGGGTGAATTTATCATTTCTTGCTTACTTAATGATGGTGCTGTATATAATGGACTCGCAGATTTAGGAGCAAGTGCAAATATTATGCCTCTTTCCTTATACAAAAGATTAGGCATGGGTAAATTAAAACCAACCAAAATAGGTGTTCAGTCATTTGACCAAACCATTAAACACCCGGTTGGAATAGCAAATAATTTACTTGTTAACGTGGGAAGTTTGACCTTTGTTGCAAACTTCATAGTGATTAATATGGAGAAAAACCTTGATGTTCCTCTAATTCTAGGTCGCCCATTTTTAGCAACCACCGAGGCATTCATTGATGTAAGAGAAGGTAGAATGACACTTAGGGATGGTGATACATCGATCACCTTTGTGAACCGAAAGTTTAGATCTCCACAAACCAAAACTGTTAGACCAATAAAAATGCATAAGTATGGGGAAGATGAAGAAACACTAAATGATGATCCAATCACAAAGAATGCTGCTGATAATACGAAATTAGATGAACCCATTTTTAACAGTTCAACGAAGAAACTTTATAAATGGATTCACGATGCTAAGATTAAAGAAAACTTTAAGCTATATAACCGATTAATATCCAATTTATCGTCAAAAGAAAAGGCAGTGTTAGTTGAATTTGTGAAAGTTACGGAGGAAATCAACAAATGGATTGAAGTAAAAGTCAAAGATATACAAGTTGTTGATGATTCAATTGAAAATAACGTTAATTACAATTTCAACTAAGTATAGGGGCTTTATGTATTTCTGTTAGAGTTAGATTGTCTGTTTTCGTGTAGTTCTCGAAAATGGAACCCGAATGGTCTTTCCCTAGCAGACCCTAAAGAACTAGTCTTTTCCCCCCATTCTGAATTTTTATTTTTTTAGGTTTTTACGAAATGAAGACTGCCTGTGAACTAAACCATGGTCTAATGCTACACGCTTTGATCACTAAACGTAATAATGACACACTTCCGAGTGAAATAGTATCAGTAATCAGAGAAAGAATGGACGGAGTTAGAAAAGAATCCAGATGCGAAGATAATAAGTTACAATTTGGTAAAGGAAAATCAAAATCCGCAGCGAAAAGAAGAGCACGACACCTAGAAAGATGTCACAAATGCGAAAAATGGTCACATGGAGGTAAATGTTCAAATAATCAAACCTATTCAAATACCGAATTTGTTACTTTATGCAGAGACGGACCGTTCATATGTTTAGAAGAAAAGACACTGAATGCTCGAGGTTACGCCTATGTAGCCATGGAAAACCAATTAAACCGACTATCTTATGAATGGGATAGATCATATAACTAAGAAATCTATTTCACAGGTAAGTCTGTACAGTTTTTATTTATTTATTTTTTTTTTTTGATAATAAACGCTAATTTGTTCGCTAAAAAGTATTAAATTGGTATTGAATAAAATTAGGTTGGGCGACCGAAATTATTGATATCATACAAAAATTTATTACATCACTGCGAAATTTAACGTTTATTCTTAAGGTATAAATATCTTTAATTAATCAACCAAAAATATTTCAAAAATTCGTCATGAGTTAAATTAGGTCTTGGAACCGAAATTACTTTACCGAAAAGAGGGGCGCATATTTTTGATAATATTTGATTGATTAAAGTGGGATAAAAAGCCAAAAAGATTTTTAATTTTATTTTTACCATGTTTTTAAAATTAATATTTAAATCTTAAATTAATATTGTAAACTTTGTAAAATCAATATATTTAAAATTGTAAATATTTGAAAAAATTAATATAAGTTTGGTGTGAATTTATAATATGAATTTTTAAATTAAGTTTGGTGTGAATTTTTAATTTTTAAAATATGAATTTTAATTTTATGCATTTCAAATTTTAAGTTTGGTGTGAATTTTTAATATTAATTTTGAATTTTATATTTAAGTTGTGTGAATTTAAAAACAAAAATTTACTTTATCTCATTAAGTTAAAAATATGATTTTTAAAATTCGTCGTAAGTTGAAGACTAGGTCTTTGAACCGAAATTACTTTACCCAAAGGAGGGACGAGAACTTTTATTATCATTATTTTTAATCTTATTGAATTAAAGTATGCCAAAAACATTAAAAAAATCCAAAAATCTTAGCTTTTAAAACAATCGCTACAAAAAGACAAATTTTAAAATTTTGTCGAAGGACGGACTAGGACATCGATCCGAAACGACCTCGTCCTCAATAACAAGGGAAACAAAATTTTAAAATTAATTACTTAATTGTTTTAATTAATATAAGATGTAAAAAAAAAAAAAGCAAACTCCGCGACTCGCGGAGTTTGAAGCTTTAAACACCGCGACTCGCGGAGGGATGAAATTACAGAAAAAAATAAAACAGCCGAACTGATCAGTCCCAACACACCACACCAAAAATACTGAAAAAACACTGCGAAAACCCCGAAAAAATCGAAAAAAAACCCCCAAAATCACAATTTTTAACCGTTAATCATCAAATCTTTTACTAAAATCATGTTGAGAAGGATGCTATCAAGGAATTACTCAAGAAAAAGGGTAAATTTCTACACCTAAGCACAATTTAATCCGAAATTTGGTGTTCTTGAGCAAATTTTTCCCCAATTTGATTTTGATGCTTTTTAGTGTAATTATGCTTAAATTGTTTATGTATTATGTTTGTATAACCTAGATTGATGCTATTTAACATGATTAGAAGCCTTAAACTTCAAATTTTGAGTAATCTAGGGTTTGTGTTCTTGAGCAAATTTGGGGCTTTTTGATATAAACAGGTTATGGCCGATTTTTGTCATGAATTGTTGCTAAATTAAGTAGTGTAACATGTCTAGGTAGTTAAATGATCCAAACTTTGAGCCTAAACATGATTTTGAGAATTAAAGTGGACTTTTTCAAGTCTAAAATTCATGAACTTGATTTTTGAGAGATAATGCCATTTGAAACTTGTTTAATTGCTAGTAATGATTATTTTGACATGTTATTTGAGTTGAAAGCTTATGAACTTGGTGAACATTTTCGTATATGCTTATTTGAAAAAGTGTAGATTTGATAAAAATGTGAAAATAAGCTTAAGTTTGATATAAATTGATCATGTCATTGTAATTATTTTGATTGATGATTTTGCTGACACTAATGCATATTTGGATGCACAAAAATTGTGTTTGATGTGTTTTGCAGACTGAAAGGGGTGAATCTTCATCCCAAGCTCGCAATGCTCCTGCTGAGAATACGGAACAACAGGAGGTGGATAACTACTACAAGCAAGATATACCTCATCCAGTCATGACCTTTTCTGATATGCACTTGGAAGAGTTGCACCCGAACCTGAGATTTGACAGACTTTGGATAGATTATCCAAAGTACCAAAGGGGTTTGCATACTCTTCATTCTAAAGTTGTTGAGGTACCGAGGGTCATAGAATGGGGACCCTTAGAAGATGTAGAATTGGCCGGGCCAATTAGGGAATTACTTGTACAGAGGTATGGTAATTCTACTTTTAATGACTGGGTACGTTTATTCACCATGCGTAGACCTGTATATAAAGTATGGTGTGAAGAATTGTTGTGTAGTATAGAGTTGAATGATCGGGTAGCTAGTTTAACCGATCGTTCTTTTATTAGATTTTTGTTAGGCGGTTCGATGCGCCACATGTCTTTACTAGACATGGCTCAGGCTTTACGTATATATACGCCTGAGGAGTTAGCATCTGCCGATTGTAGAGGGTTGATACTAAATGGTAGAAAGATAGATCAAAATTTTGATACACACGGTGTGTGGAGTCAAATGACAAGTCATCACCGTTTCAAAGGGGGAAATTACTCTTATTTGGATATAGATAGAGCAGAATTAAGAGTGATTCATAGGTTTTTAGCTAATTCGATTACACAAAGGGGTAAGAACAAGGAAAAGGTAAATGAACAGGATTTGTTTTACCATATGTGTATTCGAGACCCACAAAGCGCTGTAAGTATACCTTATTGTGTGGGTTATTATTTATCAGCTATGGTTAGGGGGATGAGACCGCATAGCATAATAGGAGGTGGTGTTTTTATTACTTTGATTGCTGAATATCTCGGTGTGGATATAAGTCGGGGAGGATTATTAGTCGAAGAACCAGAACCCCGAGATACTATAGGTTTAAATGTATACCATGGTGCGAAAGTTTTGAAGAGGCGAAATAACGCCGCAGTACAATACCATGGTAGACATCCACAGGTTGAGAGAAACCAACAGCAAGGTAATGTAGGAGAGGGAAATGAGATGCAAGAAATGCAAAGGTTTATAGCTTCTCAGGAGTACGAAAATGCTAGACACAGAGCATTTGAAGATTGGCAAGTTCATCAGAACCAAATCATAGCTCATTGCCAACATATAGGTAGAAACTATATTCCTACACCGAAACCCATCTTCCCTCCCTGGTCTATAGAGATGCAACCACAGTATCCGACGTATAACCCTGCTGAAGCATTCTATAGCACCTATGGTTATGCCTGGAACCCCTATTGGTACCAGTATCATCCCTAGTCTACTTAGTTTTTTTTTTATTTTGTAATTTGTAATGATTGATACGTTTAATACTTATGTTAATATTGTAATATTTTTTATAATTTTCTAACTTTTATTCTTAGATTTTAATAATTTTTGAATGTGGGGTAATATACCAAACTTCAAAAATATGTATATATGTTTGCAGTTTATCTTATGTACACAACAGGGTAAAACAACGCATTTTCAAAGACTGGCATTAAGTTCAGCAAAAGCAACTAATTTTGACGACAAGATGCAAAATATATGTGAAATAACAACAAGACGGAATGAACAAATGATGTGCACCATTTATCATTCAGCAAACAAACGCCAATATATTTGGAAACTTTGGTAAAAATTTAATCATTTTCACACAAATCACCCTCAATAATTTAAATTGTTACTGATTTCTTGCAAATGAGGGCATTGCAAGATCTTAAGTGTGAGAAGGGGTTAAATTCTTTCGTATTTAAAATTTTTACTTTATACACTTGGATACCATTAAAAATACTAGTAAAGCAGTAGTTGTATTAGAATCTAGTGCTCTCTGATAATAAAGAACAGCCCTAGTCTTATATACTGACTACCCAATTCTAGTAAAATTTTTCAAAATTTTCAATTAAATGAACTCAAAATCATGTTTATACATATTTATGAACGATAAAACTAGGTTTTAACACCGAAATTATTGTTACCTCAAAAAGGACATAAATTGAGAAATAAACTAAAATGTTAAAATTCATTTAAAATGGAATAGAGGACGATAAAAAGGAAAATAAAAGCCAAGTGTGGGAAAATTTACCAAGTTATCTTCAACATATGTCACATATATCTGTAACAAATAACTGAAAATACTTTTGCTTTGAACTAAACTAAACTGTTTTACCCGATGAAAGAAAAGAAGAGATGGATCTACACGATGAATCAATTCCATCATTAAAAGGAAGTAAAGTCTTCCGAAAAAGACACGCGCTTCTTGATTTAGGTCATGAAGTTGTCGTCCAGACCAGCTGTAGGTTGACGAAAAATCTAGAAAAGTCATCACTAAAATCAGCAGGAAATCCACGGACCTCAGCATTAAACAGGGTCGCCAAGTGGTCAGATTTATCCTAACCATGAGAAGGATTTATCTCGTACAATGGGGGGGGCACCATGCAAATTAGCTTGATAAGACTAATGAATCAGATCCCCAGAAAGGATAATCTCCTTAAAAGATCAAAAATCAGCTTTTAAGACTAATATTACTCAATCCTAGAGATTGACCTTAAAGATTGAGAATTACAAACTCATGGAATTCAATGATATCTAAACTCGAGCTTGATCGAGAAAATATATTGATCAAAACTATAAACCGATTTGTTTTCTGAAAACCCATTTTCAATGCGTTCATTACCATTGAACGTGAAATCCTAGGAATTCACCTGGAATTCATTAGGTCACCTGAACTAAATCGGGTGTCAACCGTAAGAACGGTGGTTGCATAGTGGTCAAAGACAGGACCTTGTGCCAGACCGAAAAATCATAAGGGTGAGCTTTACTATTGCTCCTACCAAGGATAGTAATTGCGTCCAACACGTTATAGACCATAATTAAAAGCATGTCAGGGGACATTGCCTTAACAGTTGCTTGTTCAACGCTTTCCTTTACAACCGGACGGTAGTTTATCGAAAGGTAATATACGGGACAAGTAAACTGGACGTGTTGCTTTCCAAATACAAGGTTAGCAAGTGGGTGACACAAAACCATAAGTTTTGAGCTAAAATTTTCAAATCTGAAACCCACCAAACCCACAAAAATATTTTGCAAACACCGGTAAAGGGTTATTCCGGAAAACTTATCTAGGGTAAAAACTAGATTTAATTTTCAAAAGATCAAATGTTTTCATAAAGATCCAATTTCCTTAATGGATCTAAATTTTTATAGTCATGTGGGATTGTAAACCATATCGTTACTACCATTGTTTATACCGCCGTATAGAAATCACTGATGTACAAAGTGTGAAGAATAAAGAAGTGATTCTAGTATTTCAAGACGATATTGCTTGAGGACAAGCAACGCTCAAGTGTGGGAATATTTGATAATGCTAAAAACGAACATATATTTCATAGCATTATTCCTCAAGAAAGACAAGCTTTTAGTTGCAATTGTTCTATTTACAAGTGATATTCGTTTAAATAATAAAAGGTGAAGACAAAAGACAGATTCGATGAATTGAAGACGCAAACGACCAAAAAGCTCAAAAGTACAATTTACAATCAAAGAGGTTCCAATTATTGATAAGAAACGTCTCGAAATTACAAGAGTACAAGATTCAAAACGCAAAGTACAAAATATAAAATTGTACGCAAGGACGTTCAAAAATCCGGAACCGGGATCAGAGTCAACTGTAACGACCCAGAAATTTCCGACCAAATTTAAACTCTAATCTCTATATGGTTCCGACACGATAAGCAAAAACCCTAAAGTTGACCCGCACTTTTTTGATCGTTCTATACTTATAAGATTAATATTTACATAAATTAAACCTTACCAACATGATAAGCAATCCAAATTGTTGAGACTTATGTTTTCGAAAAGAGTTTTACACAACGTTTGACCGTCTAGTTTGACCGATGATATCACGAACTATACAATATATGATAATTATACGTTTGTGTATATATATGTATATATACATATTTAACATGATCTAAGAATGTTTTAATATCTCATTTTGTATTAATAACAATAAGTTATAAGTATATTTTGAAACTACTAACTTAAGTTTTCAAAACGATAACCATACGTAACGTTATTTGACTTAAATACTTATGACCTATAATGTTTATACATATATCGTATAAGTAATGTATTTAATCACTTTTAAAGACTTAAATACATAAAACAATATAAGTATATTTACAAAAGATAGCTATATTTGAATCCTCGTTCCGTTTTCTCAAAGATTTCTATACGTATACCTAGGGTATATGTACCCGTATCATACGCAGCTTCTAGATGTATTTACTATTGGTATATACCAATAAAAATCTGCTCCTTAGCAGCCTTAAATGATTAAGAAACATGTGGAACCAACCATTTGTCAAGTAGCATGAATTATTTAGCAAGAAAACAAAGTTAGGTATCTTTTTTTTCCTTTATAACCTAAAAACGTTTTTATGCATGCACACCATTTCTTCACCCCATTTTCTCATACTTACACTTCCATTTCTCTCTCAAAATACTATTAACTTCATACTTGATCATCTCCAAGCATTTTCCCCATCATTTAGCTTCAAAAACCTTACTTAAACACCATAAGAAAACCATACAAAAACACTTCAAGAAATCCTTCCAAGAACACAAACTTACTTCCAATCTTTCATCCAATTCCATCACCCTTTTGGTTCTAGATTTTTACTCCTCTTTTACAGCAACCTTGTCCAAGGAACTTGAGGTAGTATCTATGTTCATAACCTTATTCGATTCATATATATATAGCTATCATATTTTGTGGTATACAATTTTAACAACAAGAACATAGTTTGAAAGTTTTCAAACTTGTTTGCAAACTAAATAGATCCTTCTAACTTAACTTTTAAAATACTTCAAGACCTGTAATATAACTTAAATATATGCTAACTTAACAAGGTATAACTTGGTTTTTCAAAGAATATCTTAAAAACTGTTTTTACGACGTCGGAGTGTAACCGGGGACTGTTTTGGGTTGGATAATTAAAAACTATCTTAAACTTTGAATTGGAGGTTTATGTTCTGGAAAAATGATTTTTACTATAAATATGTTAACACATAAAAATTTCATGATTTAATTCAAAGTATAAGTATTTTTAGAAAAATGGTCATTAAGTGTTATTTTTTTGTAACAAAAATGTTTAACTTCATAAGTTTCACTAAAGTTTCACCTATGCCGTGTGATTTTGAATACAAACCAAGGTATTTTCAGTTCATAGTCTTAAAGAGGGACTCGATCCAAGGAGATGGCAAGTTGAATCAACGAAAACGGATTTGTAACGAAGAAACTATGACCGAAACAAAATTGGTTATCCTAGACTTGTTTAACTTCGGGATTAATTGGGAAAAATTAAATAAATCACATATTTCTAAGATAACATGATATTTTATATATATGTACTTATAATTCAATTTTATATGGTTCAGGATCACCCGTAAACAACACGAGAAGATTAATCATAAGATCCCATGTTTGTACGCAACACGTCATTTGACAACACCGGTACTTTATGTACGCAACACGTCATTTGACAACACCGGTACCGTGGGTCAAGATTAATCTCGACCAATACATATACGATGGGGTTTTATTTATTTCGTTGGGGGTTTTATTTATTTCATTGCGGGTATATTAAACATCTAAAAATGAACCATTAAAATTGAATTACTAACAACGAGCTGCTAACTACGGACTAAGGAATTATTCAAAGTATTAAAAGTATAACAAGTATATATATGTGACGTTTGTTTAAAAAGAAAAGGTATTGATATATTATATATGGATAGGTTCGTGATATCAACCGGAGACCAAGTCAAATTATATATATCTTCAAGACGAAAGTGAGTATATAGTCCCACTTTTAAACTCTAAATATTTCGGGATGAGAATACATGTATTTTATGTTTTACGTTATGGACACAAGTAACTGAAAAATATATTCTACGTTGAGTTGTACCACTGGCATACTTCCCTGTAGCTTGGTAACTAATATTTACAGCGATATTGTAAACGCGAATCCTGTTGATAGATCTATCGGGCCTGACAACCCCAACCGGACTGGACGACCAGTATTCAACGGTTGCACAGTACTTCGTTTCGTGACTACACTTGGTACAGTGTAGTAAGATTTCATATTAAAGGGAATATGCGACGTGATTAATTGTTAAGTATGGTTACCAAGTGCTCAACCACTTAGAATATTTTTATTAAAATGTTTATATATGAAATCTTGTGGTCTATATTTATATCGCTGTCGACATTAAACCTATATCTCACCAACTTTATGTTGACATTTTAAAGCATGTTATTCTCAGGTATGAATTAAGTCTTCCGCTGTGCATTATCTCGTACTAAGGATACTACTTGAGGCCATTAAGGACTTATATCATAAGGCGTTGCATTCGAGTCATTGAAGTTCATAGAGACTATTATTAAGTAAATGGCGGTTTAGGTCATTTGAATATTATGAAATGTCAGGCGAATATGTCAATTATGGATGTAACTATAGATTGCCTTTTAAGAATAAATGCAACGTTTGTAAGATGTATCATATAGAGGGCAAGTACCTCGCAATGTTATCAACTATTGTAATTCGTTTGTAATCAATATGGACAACGTCCGGATGATTAGTTTCGGATCCTTTCAGTTGGTATCAGAGCGTTGGTCTTAGCGAACCAGGCCTTGCATTAGTGTGTCTAACTAGTAGTTGTTAGGATACATTAAGTGAGTCTGGACTTTGACCGTGTCTGCCTGTCAAAAGTTTTGCTTATCAATCCTAGTCGGAAATCATCTGCTTATCATTCTTAGGGAACTTCCTGCTTATCATTCTTAAGTCTAGACACGTCTTACTGCATTTAGTGCATCGATAGTGTATAGACAAAATTCATATCCTAGCGTATCTGTTACTATAGACATTGCCTGACTTATTTCAAAGATTCTCCGTAATTCATGGGATTTTGATATTATATATACATATGTAAATTATGTATTGAAGAGTACCAAACCCAACTCCTATAATCTATTCCAAACCAAAAATTCATTTCTCCGACCATACAAGATGGATTCTTCATCCAGCTCAAATTCCTCCGACTTCGATAGCTTCGCCGATATGGATTTCCATTCGAGCTCCGAGAACAGCGTTACTGGAATGGATCAACCAATTTCCCATCATCTATTCTGGATGAATTGGGGATGGGCTCGTAATATACTAAATTTCTGGAGGCAAGAAGAAGGTGATCCATTCCATCCACCAAATTGTCCTCTTAACGATGAACCTGAAGCACTTACCGGCGAACCTATTCGAAACACCATTTTCTCGCTCATTTCTAGAGTATCTCATCATGATTACATACTATCCCATATTTCAAATCTTGTTCATTCGCTCGTTCCAACCGTCAATCATCCCGGTATAATAGAAGAAGTCAACGAACTCCGTGCTCGGGTAGTGGTTTTGGAGAATATGGTGTGAAGGTTACAAACACCAACAGCAGCACCAGCAGCATAATCCGTACTACCATCATCAACGCCGACAGTACCTTTATCACCCCAATCACAACCGCGCCTTAAATCTCAACATCACAATCTGTATCTCGAATATCAACATCACACGACTCAATATCTGTACTTCGAGTATGATCTTCGTTCTATATATCGTTCTACATCGATTATCTTCGCTTTACGTATCGTATGACGATTATGTAATTTCTAAAGTCTTAGAGATTATGTAATCTAGAATTAACGATAAATCAAATGAGTTTAATATCTTATTGACTCATTAAATCTATGATTATCTCTGAAGAAAATATATATGCAAGTATATTTTCATAAAGATAGTAATTAAAAATTCCTTCGTACAAACTATTAATGATGAAAATATTTTAACGGGTGGGTAGTACCCGAGGAATATTTAGAATTCACATTAATAAGTTATATTGTACATTCTTGAATCTGATTCAACGGTTATCTATTATCTTACTTACAACCACCGATATTCGTATCCGCTCACCCCAGAATAACCATTTTCAATCAAATTTCATATTCGGATTTTGACCTACCAGAATCCAACAAGTGGCATAAAGAAGAAAACATTGGACAAAATAAAAAAAAATTTGTTAGAAACACACGATTTAACTAATTAAAAATCTATTAAGGATTCCACGCTAACTGTTCCGGCTAACTCTGGACAATTAAAATGAATTAAAATGTTGATTGTAACATATGAAGCTAAACAATTCTTCAAGCTTGCCACTTGATTTTATCTTAAACCTCATTCGTAACTTGACGATTACAATTCGCATTCAAATCCTTTCATGATTCCTGAAAACACCTCGATCGAGAAGTTGAACCCGCCGCACCTCGCCTACGGAATGAAGATTTATACATACAGTTATACACCTGAAGAACTCTCGAACCCAAATTCATAATTTAACACATAATGTATTGAATCCTTTGCCATTTATTAGCAAGAACAACCCTACAATTCCTTTTCAAGAAGCTAATTTTGTCACAGCTCCACTTCGACTTTTCAGTGAGATTATTTCTATTATAATCATGATATTTATACCTTGTCCTTTCGCCGTCATTACCGGAAAACCTTTTATATCCCTCGACAACATCAACAGGTGCACCAGCAGATCGTTATCCTTTTGGCGAAATCAACAATCAGTATTTTGAAAATCTCGCGGAACTTCTTCCATCATATCTATAATGTCTATCCCTAAGAATTTCATAATCTGAACGTGAAGTTTCTGAAAAACACCCGGGACTATGAAATAGTTCTTGAAATGCTAACGAAGCAGCAAAAACTGTAAACGACTTTAACGGTCAAAAGTTTGATGACAAAGAATAGTAAGGTGGTAAAGCTGAAAAAAAAAAAAAAAAGTTTGGAACTAGAAAACGGATGAAGCAAAGTATGAAAGAGGCTGTGGATAAATCACAGGGACTGAACCTGCTCTCAAAGAATACAAACGATTCCGTACCTGCTGAAACCGTCAGTAAGAACCCTACTCTTTATTCAAAACCTTGCCCGGATGATATTTTTCATCATCATCTTATCTTAGATATTATAAGATATCTTCATATCATTCGTTATACATATTTTTCATATTTCTGGAGATATTTTTACAACTATTCCTATCTGCGATCATTTATCTCTCCGTAACATCTGCGTTACAATATAAAAGAAACTGTGTTAATTTCTAAATTCTGAAACCTCCGAGATTAAAATATAAATGATTTGAAGTAGTGTTGGGAACTGATGCATGAATTAGTATAATATAATGAAACTTGATCAACTTCTTTATATTACAGTAAGTCATGTTAAGTTTCTAATGGAATGTGATGATTCACAGTACCGTCATCATGTGCCATGTTACACGGCTCTTACATTCTATCAAGTCTCCAAACATATTAGAACGTATCACCTTGATAGTTCTATTTTTCCGGAATATTCGAGTAATTTAACGAATCAAGATCGTGCCATTACAATTTCATTCTAAAACCAATAGCTAGGTTCATTCCAAATTTCCTACCTACGAATTTCGGACCATTGTTCGCTTGGCTCGAGGACGGGAAGAAGAAACGAAGGGACAAAACCTCAGAATAGAAATAGGAACATAAACCACAGCAAATAAGAGAGAGCATTAACTGTGGATGACAATGATTTTAAGGGACGGGAGTAGGAACATCGAAATATAAGGGAAGGTATAAAACCTAAAAACAACCCCGAAACTACAAACCGTGCATATCAATACGTATTGCAACGTAAAGGCACGGGAGAATTAAAAACATTATAATTCCAAGGAAAGGATAAAAGAGAATAGATTCTTCTGGTGATAGATGAAAAAGAAGAATGAAAGATATGAAAGTTAGAAATATAACAAGGATTAGAATGGGATGGAGCATATTAGCGAATGTCTTAAAGTAGGAACTAAAGAGAAAGAATAGAAGATGTGGGAAGAAAGAAAGGGAAGGAGGTAAATTTATAGTGAAATATTCGACAAAGAAATCAAAACAGATTGCCGCGTTAAATCAAAGAAGATCCTGATCGCCGCAAAACTAAATCTTATTACATAAGATTTTCTTTAAAACCCTTAAATCCCGGAAATCGATCATAATCACGTCATCGATTACAACAATTCTATATTTACTCATTTCACTCTTTTGTGATAGCTTCGCTCGTGCGTCTCACATAACCGAATCGTTTTATCTAAATCTTTCAATAATGATAAAATTTCATTATTACCTCATATTCGTCATGAAAACATTTCTATTGTTATTTATGACAACCTCTACCAAATTTCGAGGACGAAATTTCTTTAACGGGTGGGTACTGTAACGACCCAGAAATTTCCGACCAAATTTAAACTCTAATCTCTATATGGTTCCGACACGATAAGCAAAAACCCTAAAGTTGACCCGCACTTTTTCGATCGTTCTATACTTATAAGATTAATATTTACATAAATTAAACCTTACCAACATGATAAGCAATCCAAATTGTTGAGACTTATGTTTTCGAAAAGAGTTTTACACAACGTTTGACCGTCTAGTTTGACCGATGATATCACGAACTATACAATATATGATAATTATACGTTTGTGTATATATATGTATATATACATATTTAACATGATCTAAGAATGTTTTAATATCTCATTTTGTATTAATAACAATAAGTTATAAGTATATTTTGAAACTACTAACTTAAGTTTTCAAAACGATAACCATACGTAACGTTATTTGACTTAAATACTTATGACCTATAATGTTTATACATATATCGTATAAGTAATGTATTTAATCACTTTTAAAGACTTAAATACATAAAACAATATAAGTATATTTACAAAAGATAGCTATATTTGAATCCTCGTTCCGTTTTCTCAAAGATTTCTATACGTATACCTAGGGTATATGTACCCGTATCATACGCAGCTTCTAGATGTATTTACTATTGGTATATACCAATAAAAATCTGCTCCTTAGCAGCCTTAAATGATTAAGAAACATGTGGAACCAACCATTTGTCAAGTAGCATGAATTATTTAGCAAGAAAACAAAGTTAGGTATCTTTTTTTTCCTTTATAACCTAAAAACGTTTTTATGCATGCACACCATTTCTTCACCCCATTTTCTCATACTTACACTTCCATTTCTCTCTCAAAATACTATTAACTTCATACTTGATCATCTCCAAGCATTTTCCCCATCATTTAGCTTCAAAAACCTTACTTAAACACCATAAGAAAACCATACAAAAACACTTCAAGAAATCCTTCCAAGAACACAAACTTACTTCCAATCTTTCATCCAATTCCATCACCCTTTTGGTTCTAGCTTTTTACTCCTCTTTTACAGCAACCTTGTCCAAGGAACTTGAGGTAGTATCTATGTTCATAACCTTATTCGATTCATATATATATAGCTATCATATTTTGTGGTATACAATTTTAACAACAAGAACATAGTTTGAAAGTTTTCAAACTTGTTTGCAAACTAAATAGATCCTTCTAACTTAACTTTTAAAATACTTCAAGACCTGTAATATAACTTAAATATATGCTAACTTAACAAGGTATAACTTGGTTTTTCAAAGAATATCTTAAAAACTGTTTTTACGACGTCGGAGTGTAACCGGGGACTGTTTTGGGTTGGATAATTAAAAACTATCTTAAACTTTGAATTGGAGGTTTATGTTCTGGAAAAATGATTTTTACTATAAATATGTTAACACATAAAAATTTCATGATTTAATTCAAAGTATAAGTATTTTTAGAAAAATGGTCATTAAGTGTTATTTTTTTGTAACAAAAATGTTTAACTTCATAAGTTTCACTAAAGTTTCACCTATGCCGTGTGATTTTGAATACAAACCAAGGTATTTTCAGTTCATAGTCTTAAAGAGGGACTCGATCCAAGGAGATGGCAAGTTGAATCAACGAAAACGGATTTGTAACGAAGAAACTATGACCGAAACAAAATTGGTTATCCTAGACTTGTTTAACTTCGGGATTAATTGGGAAAAATTAAATAAATCACATATTTCTAAGATAACATGATATTTTATATATATGTACTTATAATTCAATTTTATATGGTTCAGGATCACCCGTAAACAACACGAGAAGATTAATCATAAGATCCCATGTTTGTACGCAACACGTCATTTGACAACACCGGTACTTTATGTACGCAACACGTCATTTGACAACACCGGTACCGTGGGTCAAGATTAATCTCGACCAATACATATACGATGGGGTTTTATTTATTTCGTTGGGGGTTTTATTTATTTCATTGCGGGTATATTAAACATCTAAAAATGAACCATTAAAATTGAATTACTAACAACGAGCTGCTAACTACGGACTAAGGAATTATTCAAAGTATTAAAAGTATAACAAGTATATATATGTGACGTTTGTTTAAAAAGAAAAGGTATTGATATATTATATATGGATAGGTTCGTGATATCAACCGGAGACCAAGTCAAATTATATATATCTTCAAGACGAAAGTGAGTATATAGTCCCACTTTTAAACTCTAAATATTTCGGGATGAGAATACATGTATTTTATGTTTTACGTTATGGACACAAGTAACTGAAAAATATATTCTACGTTGAGTTGTACCACTGGCATACTTCCCTGTAGCTTGGTAACTAATATTTACAGCGATATTGTAAACGCGAATCCTGTTGATAGATCTATCGGGCCTGACAACCCCAACCGGACTGGACGACCAGTATTCAACGGTTGCACAGTACTTCGTTTCGTGACTACACTTGGTACAGTGTAGTAAGATTTCATATTAAAGGGAATATGCGACGTGATTAATTGTTAAGTATGGTTACCAAGTGCTCAACCACTTAGAATATTTTTATTAAAATGTTTATATATGAAATCTTGTGGTCTATATTTATATCGCTGTCGACATTAAACCTATATCTCACCAACTTTATGTTGACATTTTAAAGCATGTTATTCTCAGGTATGAATTAAGTCTTCCGCTGTGCATTATCTCGTACTAAGGATACTACTTGAGGCCATTAAGGACTTATATCATAAGGCATTGCATTCGAGTCATTGAAGTTCATAGAGACTATTATTAAGTAAATGGCGGTTTAGGTCATTTGAATATTATGAAATGTCAGGCGAATATGTCAATTATGGATGTAACTATAGATTGCCTTTTAAGAATAAATGCAACGTTTGTAAGATGTATCATATAGAGGGCAAGTACCTCGCAATGTTATCAACTATTGTAATTCGTTTGTAATCAATATGGACAACGTCCGGATGATTAGTTTCGGATCCTTTCATCAACTCTCAACGCTCGACGCAACGGACTAAAAATTACAAGGCAACTATGCACATAAATATAATATAATATTTAAATAATTCTTATAATTATTTATATATTATATAAATAAATAAAAACCGTCGGCAAGAGAGACTCCAAAATGGTGAGCTGTAATTTCAAACTCCGCGACTCGCGGAGTTTGAAGGCCAAAAATGCCGCGAGTCGCGGAGCCCCAAACTTTGAAACTCCCTATAAAGCCAACCGAATTCTGAGCATTTTTAAACATCTTTTTTTCCTTCTTCTCTCAATATATACGTAATATATATATATAATTTATATTTTAATTTTAATTTTAATTTTAATCCTAATAATAAGGGTATGTTAGCGAATGTTGTAAGGGTGTAAGTTGAAATTCTGTCCGTGTAACGCTACGCTATTTTTAATCATTGTAAGTTATGTTCAACCTTTTTACATTAATGTCTCGTAGCTAAGTTATTATTATGCTTATTTAATCCGAAGTAATCATGATGTTGGGCTAATTACTAAAATTGGGTAATTGGGCTTTGTACCATAATTGGGGTTTGGATAAAAGAACGACACTTGTGGAAATTAGACTATGGGCTATTAATGGGTTTTATATTAACTAAACAATACCTTTTTAATTTAATATACAAACTTATAATTCGACGTATTTATATATAACCACATACGCTTTACTGGGTACGGTGGGCGGGATATCTATAAATACCAATAATTATTCATTTTACCGGATACGGAACTGGATTAATAGTTAATAGACTTGTTGAAACAGGGGTGAATTACATTCAAGGGTAATTGGTGTAATTGTTAACAAAGTAGTAAAACCTTGATTTACACGCAGTCGATAACCTGGTGTATTCATTAAATAAAGTATTAAAACCTTGTTACAATTTGAATCCCCAATTAGTTGGAATATTTGACTTCGGGAATAAGAATAATTTGACGAAGGCTTTCGCTCTTTATATTTATGACTGATGGACTATTATGGACAAAATCCGTATGGACATATTAAATAATCCAGGACAAAGGACAATTAACCCATGGGCATAAAACTAAAATCAACACGTCAAACATCATGATTACGGAAGTTTAAATAAGCATAATTCTTTTATTTCATATTTAATTTCCTTTATTTTATATTTAATTGCACTTCTAATTATCGCATTTTTATTGTTATTGTATTTAAATGCACTTTTAATTATCGTACTTTTTAATTATCGCAAGTTTATTTTATCGCATTTTTATTATTCACAATTTCATTATCGTTATTTACTTTACGCTTTAATTTAAGTCTTGTATTTATTTTTAATATTTTACATTTGGTTTTAACTGCGACTAAAGTTTTAAAATCGACAAACCGGTCATTAAACGGTAAACCCCCCCCCCCCTTTATAATAATAATATTACTTATATATATTTGTATTTTTATAAAAGTAAACTAATATAGCGTTAAGCTTTGTTTAAAAAAGATTCCCTGTGGAACGAACCGGACTTACTAAAAACTACACTACTGTACGATTAGGTACACTGTCTATAAGTGTTGTAGCAAGGTTTAAGTATATCCATTCTCTAAATAAATAAATATCTTGTGTAAAATTGTATCGTATTTAATAGTATTTCGTAGTAAAAATATAAGCTATTTCATATACACCTCGCACGACATCAAGTTATTTTTGACGCCGCTGCCGGGGAACTCTTAAAAGCCGGAAGCGCAACGCTAATATAAAAAAAAAAATTATTTTACTTTTATTAAAATTCATTTTTATAAAAGTACGTTTTAAATATTCGAAAATATAAAAAGAAAAACAAAAATTTATATATTTTTAAGAGTTTGTTAAAAGTTTTATAAGTTTCTTTATTTTTATTTTAGTTTATAAAAATATAAGTTTTATTTAAATATCTTTTATTTATATAAACAGAAAATTAGAAAACATAAAAAAAAAACGCGTCAGTTTTAAACTATTCCAGAGTTGAAAACTGAAACCCCGCGACTCGCGGGGTTTGGTGCTTGAAATACCGCGACTCGCGGAGCTTTTTCTGACACGCCTGCCAGAAACCCTAACTGCAATTAATACGGAGTAATAATTATTATTATTAATTAATTAAGATTTAGGTTTTAATTAAATTAATATTTAATTTTAATCATTTAGTTATATTAAGTTTTAATTAGTTTTATTTATATATTTAAATTAATACTTTTATAAAATAATATAAAAATAATATTTTTATAAAAATTGTACTTTTTACAACTTTTTGTATATTTTTATATTTTGTCCCTTTTTAATCGTTTTAGCGTAATATTTGTATTTTTAGCTCATATTTAGTTTTAAACTTAGTTTTTTTTACCAAAGTTATTTTTATTTCTAGATTTTTAGGCTTTGCCGTAAAATCCCTTAAGTGCTTTTTCTTTAGACTAAGATTTAGGTGCTTTAGAATTTTGCGACGCCTTTTTAAGTTTTAGTTTCTTTTTAAGTTATTTCCATTTGGGATATAGTTTTTCCTGTAAGCTTTAATATTTTTAGACACCTTTTACTATGTACCAATTATCATTCCAATTAGTTATCTCAATTTGCGATTATAATTTTAAGTTAGTTGTAGTAATAAGGTTAGGTTAGTCAAGTATTTTTAAGTTTTATAAGTTTCTTTTATTTTTCCGTCACCTTTTATTTTTCAACCATTTTTCTTTTTCGACCTTTTTCCGACGAACTCTTTTTCTTTCTTATTTCTCGCTATTCTAGTTTTAGGACATAGATTTTTATTCTACTTCTTATCTAAATTTCTTAAAAATTACGAAAATTTATTTTAAGTGGTTAAATTAATAGACATCAAAATTTTCTGGTTCGTAGTAATAGTTGGATTTGTACGTGGACCGGGTTATTGGAGCCAAACAGTCCTCAATTATATTGAGACCAAACGAATTCTGCCCCTCTGCTGCATCTTTTGGCTATTCGAAACGTGGGCAAAATCAGAAAAGTCTATTGATTGGATAACTTATTATAATTTTTCTTTCCTTTTAAAAAACTAATAGGATATTCAGTGAATGCACCGAGCAAGACGTTCACCACCTTTTGTACGTTCACCACCTGTAACTAGATCAAGACATTTAGCAAATATTACCGCCGTTGATTTTTCTTTAGAATCGTCATCCAGTCGACCAAAGGTATTAATGCTTAAAAGGAATTCTATTTCGAAAACGAAAATAAACTTAATATAGGCACTAAAATATATAAACGGCGTCGCAAAATTCTAAAGCGCCTAAATCTTAATTCTAAAGAAAAAGCACTTAGAGGATTTTACGGCAAAACCTAAAAACAATAAATATAAAAATAACTACGGCAAAATACTAAACTTAAAACTAATTACGAACAATAAATATTAAAAACTACGAATTTAAACGAAAACAAATATACAAAATATAAAAATAAAACTAAAGTTATAAAAATACAATTTTAGAAAAATATTATTTTTATATTATTATTATATAAAAATATTAATCTATATAATTAATAATAATAATTAAAACTTAAAATTACAACTTAA
The DNA here is from genome assembly GCF_046630445.1 of Rutidosis leptorrhynchoides. NCBI lineage: Eukaryota > Viridiplantae > Streptophyta > Magnoliopsida > Asterales > Asteraceae > Rutidosis > Rutidosis leptorrhynchoides. The sequence goes on from NC_092335.1 coordinate 491,668,066, forward strand.
ATTAAAACTAGATATAAATATATATAATTAATTAAAAACCCTAAGTAAATAATATTAATTATTATTAACCCTAATTTGTAATTAATGCTGCTAAGGGTGTACCTGTCAGACCAGCTACGTGATCGCTGTAGTTTCTCTCTGCCTTACTCCGCGATCGTTGAGTAGTACAGTAACCGGACTCCTTTATTGGGCTTAAATAGTTCGACCCAATTAATATAATTAATTACGTGGGCTTAATTTTTTTGGGCTTCGATTTAGGCTCCGGCCCAGTTTAGTTTTTAATATTTATTTATTTTTTTCTAATTTTAAATTATAGAAAATATTTATAGAATATTTATATAAATATAATAAAAACTTATGTGACGACCCGAAAATTTCGACCAAATTTAAACTTAATCTTTATATAGTTTCGACACGATAAGCAAAGTCTATTAAACCGAGTCTCAAAATTTTTGAACTGTTTCATGATATCATTTAACCTGTGACTACTTCTGACGATTCACGAACAACTATTTGTAAATAGATATGTGTGAATACACACACACACACACACACACACATATATATATATATATATATATATATATATATATATATATATATATATAATAATTGAAAATATAATTTAATATATTATACGTTATTGATATTAAAAGTTATTTATGTAAAATAAAATAAAAATATAATATTAATATAATTATTATTATTTAAAATATATCTATATATATATATAAATAAAGTATAGTAAATATATATTTTGTGATTTCGAATCTATTTAGTAAACGACAGTAACACTCAATTGTCATTTGATTGGTATTAAGCAAGTTAAAAACGAACTTATGTGATTTTAAAACGGTGGTCCAAAAATAAGTTTTATAAATGATAGGCTTACTAAAAATATATTTAGAAGCTAAATAATAAATTTGAACGCTTTTTATATTTCACCCATATATGAGAGGGACAGTTGATGTAATTTTTATTTAATAGTTAATGATCGAATTTTATACCATAATGACCAAAATAAATAAATATAATTACTGTAAACATTTGGGATTTTTCCGAAGACTTTTATCCGCCACTAATTTCAAATAGTGCACGATACACAGTCCGTGATAAACTGTCGGTAACTAAATACAAAATAGAGGCGGCCAGATGAATTCTAAATTATTAATATATTACTATTTATGCACGTTTTGTTTATTCTTTATATTATTATATTAATATAAATATTTTATATATACATATACATGTTGAGAGATGGGAGTCACCACTTAAACACCACACTCCCTATTGATATTCTACTGCTTCGAAGACTTATCACCCTCAATTATTATCATCATCAATAGACCACCATCTTCAACATCTTCGAACAACCCCATCATCGAACAACCCTAGAGACCATCGGTACCACCTCTTTTATCAAACTACAATAACCGAAACCACCATCATCTCCTTCCGTTTGCTCATTTTTGTTCTACTTAATTCGAATCACACCCAAAACATCTTTTGATAGAACTAATACTGCTACTTCGCTTGCAAACCTGTCATTGATATTAAGTCCAAGAACAACATCACCATAAACTCTCACTCCTGATGTATTTCTGTTTTGACCACCATACCCACTTCATCTTCTTCGATCACCTTACACTCTCACCACTTGCAACCGTCAGCCACCATGACCACCACCGCTGATTGAACCACCACCACTATCATCATCTATATTAATTAATCGTTTTCTGATTGTTGCAGTCCGAACAAACAAGACACCATAACGACCACCATTACCACCTCTCTCTACCTCTTCCTCTCTCTCTTTGAACCACCATTGAAACCACTTTCAACACCTCAAACCCATCGAGTTACAACTGCCACAGCCTTTATATTTTTTTTTGTTATTCATTCAACCACCAAAACCTAACATCATAGTTGCTTTCTTATTTCTGCTACTACACACTCTCCTGTTTCGGTTTCATGTCCAAAGGTCAAGCTATCATTAAACCAACATTATTATTGCTCATCGTCTCTTTGATTGAACTATCCTGTTACCATTACATACTTCTGTTCCTGGTTATGTTCGAGTGCAACCATCACCGTATACCGCACAGTGGTTATTACTTTGTGTTGAAATTTAAAATACATTATCTAAATCAAAGATAATATTTTGTGCATGTGGGACACAATATAACTTCATGGCCGACAACTTTAAAATCCTTTATATAGATATATATATTTTTTTGTTGAGCTGCTATCCATATTCGTTTAGAAAACCACGACACACTTGATTTGCAAAGAAGGCTTGTGAACAAATTATTGTTGGGCCGAGAGATGTATGGGCCAATTAATAATTTCCTCTTGGGTCAGCTAATCCATGTAATTTTGGGTTAGGATGACTTGAACTTGGGCCATCAATTGCAAACCACCGTCTTCTGTTAAAAACACTGAAGTCGTGCTCCTATTACAACGGTGAATAATTGATGATAATGAATCATGATGATGATGGAGTGATAAACGTATGATGATGATGTGATGATGATGGTTACGGGATGGATAATTCACGAGGGGTATTAATTATTATGATAATGAATTGGTTGTGATGATGAAGTGATGATAATGTTAGGATGATGATAATGATCGTGTGATGATGAAGATGATCGTGTGATATATGTTAATCATAAATCGTGGTTGATGATGAAACATACGACGATGATAATGAATTTCATAACCTGCGATATTTTATTTTATTTTTTCCTTCTCCCTGTTGTTGGTTGCGACAGTAGAAGACGACACAAAACCCTTTTAAATAACCTATCAAAACAACTGGGTATCGGGCATGATTGGGCCGTATATGAGCTGTGTTGTTGGGCTGTTCTATTGGGCCGACCCAACTCGGGTTCCTGCTGGGCTACTACGAGAGATACCAAGAATGATCAAGAGGAGATAAATAGAAACGGGTTTAAATCAATTGGGTTATAGAAATAATCAGAAAACCACAGATGGATGGATGGTTGTGTGATGTTTGTGTGTAGCGAGAGGTCTCGGGTTCAAGCCTAGGTTGAGGCATTTATTTTTTTAAAAAGCTTGATTTTGAAGGTAGTCACATTTTATCATTTTCATTATTATTATTATTGTTATTATTATTAATTATTGTTGTTATATGATTAATAATATTATCATAAATAAATATTAGAAATATTATTGTTAGTAGTATTATTGTCATTATAGTAATTAATATAAATATTAGTATCATTATTATTATTAGTAAAATCATTATTTTTATAAGTTATTATTATTAGTATTCATTATTATTAAATTAACATTTGTATTAAAAGTATCATTCCTATTAAAGTTATCATTTTCATCATCAATATTAAAAGTATCATTTTTTAACTCTATTATCATTATTATTATTTTTATCATTACTAATATTATTTTGGTATTATTATAATTTTAACAAACAAACGATATATATATATATATACAAAAATATATTTAATACATATAACATAACTTAATATTTTTGTTTATTTTAAATATATAAAATAAATATATGAAACATATAAGTTATTAATATAAAAATGATATAACTAATAAATTTATATATATATATATATATATATATATATATATATAATTGTTTGATTACCATTTTATGTGTTAATATATATATATAAATAATATAGGTTCGTGAATCTGAGGCCAACCCTGCATTGTTCAGTATCGTCGTATGCATATTTTTAGTACAAAATATCGTATCGTGAGTTCATTTGATTCCCTTTTACTCTTTACATTTTTGGGACTGAGAATACATGCGCTACTTTTACAACTGCTTTATTAAATGCTTTTGAAATACATTTTGAACTGCGAATACATGAAATGCTTTTATAAATGTTTGACGAGATAGACACAAGCAAAACATTCCTCGAATGAATTATGTGGATGTGATAATTGCCACCATTGAATTATGTGGACGTGATAATTGCCACAATTGATATGAATATTTTTCCCCTGATTATTATTGCTTGGTAACCTAAGAATTAGGGAACATCACTAATTTTGAGAATTAGTGCACGTCTAATTAACGCGAATCCTAAAGGTAGCTACCGGGTTTAACACCCCCACCCAGAATGTTCACTAGACGGAAAGGCTAGTGGGCGTGGTGTTTAGTACTTCGAAGTTTATATGATTATTATACAGACGAGATGTTCTGTTTTGGGAATATTATTTATGCGCATTATATGTTAAGGTCGGTTACCAAGCCAAGCTATGAAAGCAATGAAAAGTGAATGTTATGTATCGAGAGAATGATTTTATACATAGATTATGTGTATGTTATTTTTGTGCACGAGATATGTGTACAGTTACTAAGATTTATGAAAGATGATTTCGTACACGAGAAAGGTGTACTGTATTTAAAAGATATCGCATGTACATTATAGGTGGGTATAGGATTCGGGCCCATTTGTACCATGCAGCATTTAAATCTTGTGGTCTATCAAAATGATGAATTTTATTGTTTTATGATAAACCTATGGACTCACCAACCTTTTGGTTGACACTGGAAAGCATGTTTATTCTCAGATATAAAAGAAATCTTCTGCTGTGCATTAGCTCATATTAGAGACATTACTTGGAGTCGATCATTGCAATGGGACCAGATGTTGATGACTTCATCCAGATGGATTAGGACGGGGTATGACATGTAGTATCAGAGCGGTGGTCTTAGCGAAACAGGTCTTGCATTAGTGTGTCTAACTGATAGTTGTTTAGATGCATTAGTGAGTCTGGACTTCGACCGTGTCTGCATGTCAAAAGATTTGCTTATCATTTCTTATCGAAAATTACCTACTTATCATCCTTAGGAAATTACCTGCTTATCATTCTTAGTCTAGACACATCTTACTGCATTGATTGCATTGTATAGACAAAATTCATATCTTAGCATATCTGCTAATTCAAATCCTAGCGTATCTGTTACTGTTACCTTTGCCTGGCAGCTTTCTAAATTTTCTCCGTAATTTGCGAAATCTTTATACTATATATATATATATATATATATATATATATATATATATATATATATATATATATATATATATATATATATATATATGTATGTATTCTATGTAGTTAGAATATCATCTAATATTCGAAAATCATTTCATATCGAAAAACCCTTTACTCAATCGTACGAAATGGAACTCGCCACTAGTTCAAGTTATTCGAAATCCTACAGCTATTCCGACATGGATGTTCACCTAAGCTACAGAAGCAGCGTCACCAGAATGAATTCAACCAAACAACCATCCCCAATTCATCTGATGAGTTCGTAGTCGACTTAATCGAGAGAGACGAGAAGAAGGCGATACTTCCCATCAACCAAATTTCCCTCTTGGCGATGAACCTGAAGCACTCACCGGCGAACCAATCCTAAACACCAATTTCACCTTAATTTCCCGAATATCTCACCACAATTATATTCTATCTAAAATTCTAAACCTTATTCATCCGCTCGTTCCGACCGACAATCATCCCAGAATAATAGAAGAAGTCGACGAACTTCGCGCTCGAATAATCAATTTGGAGAATATGGTGCAAAATTTACCAGCTTCAGCAACATCATTGGCAACAACAGTACCATCAGTAATAGCATCAGTACCATCAACAATCCATGCCTCAGCATCTCATTCTGTACCTCGAGTATAATCATCGTTCTACATGACGTTCTACATCATTTATCTTCGTTCGACATGGCGATTATGTAATCTCTAATGTTTTAGAGATTATATATTCTTGTTTTGACGGTAAACCAAATGAGTTTAATACTATATTAACTCATTAAATCCATGATTACATCTGAAGAAAATATATATGTATATATGTTTTCATAAAGATTGTAATTAAAAAAAAAATCTTTCGTACAAACTGATAATGGTGAAAATATTTTAAAGTGTAGGTAATACCCGAGGAATATTTAGATTTCACATTAATAAGTTACACTGTACATTCTTCCCATCTGATTCAATAGTCATTTACTATCCTGCCTACATCCATAGATATACGAATCCGTTCACCGCAGAATAACTATTTTCATCCAATTTCATAATTAGATTTTGATTTATCAGAATCCAACAAGTGGCATAATGAAGAAAACATTAAACAAAATAAAATTTGTTAGAAATAAACAAATTAAATATGAGAAATTTTGTTAAGAATCCACGCTAACTGTTCCTAGCTAACTGTTCCTAACTAACTGTTAATTCCGTATCGCAATTTATTTATCGCAATTTATTTATTGCATTTTATTTATCGGAATTTTAATTCTCGCTATTTTATTTATCGTCATTTAATTTCTGTTATTTATTTTACGCACTTTAAATATCGGGACACGTATATAAGGTTTTGACATATCATATCGACACATCTATATATATTATTTGGAATAACCATAGACACTCTATATGCAGTAATGCTGGAGTTAGCTATACAGGGTTGAGGTTGATTCTACAATAATATATATAGTTTGAGTTGTGATCGAGTCTGAGACATGTACACGGGTCACGATACGTATTAATTAATTCAAATATTATATATTAAACTATATATGAATTATTGGACTGTTAACTATGGACTATTGACTGTGGACTAATAACATTGGATGATTAAAATGAATTAAAATATTGATTACAACATATGAAACTAAACCTTTCTTCAAGTTTGCCACTTGATTTCATCTTAAACCTCATTTGTATTTTGACGATTACAATCTGCGATTCAAACCTTTCATAATTCTTGAAAACACTTCAATCGATAGGATGAACCAACCGCACTTCATCTACAGAAGAAGAGATTGATGCATATAGTTATGCACCTGAAAACACTCGGAACCTGTGTAAACGTTTAACACGTGTCTTTTCTAGCTCCTTTGGCATTGTTATTACCGAAAATAACATTTCAACTCTTTTTCAAAGTAGCAAATTTTGTCACAGCTCCAGCAAGTGAACTTCAATTTTTCGCTCGAAATAACCTTATTATAACCTTGATATATATGCGTGCTCTTTTATTGTTACCAGGGAACCTTTTATATTCCACCATATTACCAGCAAACGTACCAGCAACCACATTGATCCTTGGCTTAAATCTCTTCGATAAATCACTATATTTATCTATTGAAGTCTTATCATGAACTCATCGGCATCTTGTAACGATAATTACCATACCAAATACCGAGAGGCATCAATCGATAATCTCGAATTTCTCAGTGATATAGAACTTCTATCTCCTGGATTTACGAACTTCAATTCTGAATTTTTGAAAAGCGCTTTAGCCTATGAATCAGTTTTCTGAGTTTTGAAAAAGCTGATGAATCAGTGAAAACTGGAGACTGCCTTAACAATCAAAAGTTTGATAATAAAGAATTGAGCAAACCATGAAGGAGACTCTGAATAAATAACAAGGACTAAACTTGTACATAAAAGATCTTAATGATTCTGTTTCTGATGAAATCTTTAGCGAATACCCTGATCCGTAATTGTTCTAAATCATTGTGAATGAATATCTTCATCACATTTTGATTGCAGAATTATAAGATATTATCATATCTTTCATTATAAATATCCTCAATATTTCTGAAGATATCTTCATAAATATTCTCGTCCGATATTAATTATCTCTCCGCACTGTCTGTGTTATTTCATAAAAGGAAACTGTTTTAGTTTCTATATTCTGTAAATCTTCGAATTTAAAATATGAATGTTTTGAAGTAGTGTTGGAAATTGATGCATGAGTTAGTATAATATAATGATACTTGATCAACGTGATTATATTACAGTAAGTCATGCCGAGTTTCTAATGAAATGTGATGATTCACAGATTATAACATCATCATGTGCCATATTACACGACTCTTACATTCTATCTAATCTCCAAACATATCAAGAATGTATCTTCCTGATAGTTCTATCTTTTCTCGTGACTTCTGGTAATTTGAAAAGTCAGACCGAGCAATCGATACATATTATCGCATTTAAGCAAAGAAAATTCTAATTTCCTTAATTATCGAAGAACCAAATCTTATTATGAAGATTTCCTCTAAATCCCTTAAATTTCGGAAATCAACCGTGACTACGTCACCGGTCAAGACAAACTTGCAATTACTCAATTCACTCTTTTGCGATAACTTCACTCGTACTCTTCGAGTAGTCGAATTATCTTATCTATATTACTCAACAATAATAAAACTCTATTTATCAGCTCATATTCGTCAGGAAAACATTCATATTGTTAACCATGATGATCCCACTCAAATTTCGGGACGAAATTTATTTAACGGGTAGGTACTGTGACGACCCAAAAATTTTTGACCAAATTTAAACTTAATCTTTATATAGTTTTGACACGATAAGAAAAGTCTATTAAACCGAGTCTCAAAATTTTTGAACTGTTTCATGATATCATTTAACCTGTGACTACTTCCGACGATTCGCGAACAACTATTTGTAAATAGATATGTGTGAATATATATATATATATATATATATATATATATAATAATAATTGAAAATATAATTTAATATATTATATGTTATTGATATTAAAAGTTATTTATGTAAAATAAAATAAAAATATAATATTAATATAATTATTATTATTTAATATATATATATATACATATATATATATATATATATATATATATATAAAGTATAGTAAATATATATTTTGTGATTTCGAATCTATTTAGTAAACGACAGTAACACTCAATTGTCATTTGATTGGTATTAATCAAGTTAAAAACGAACTTATGTGATTTTAAAATAAACGGTGGTCCGAAAATAAGTTTTATAAATGATAGGCTTACTAAAAATATATTTTGAAGCTAAATAATAAATTTGAACACTTTTTATATTTCACCCATATATGAGAGGGACAATGTGACGACCCGGAAGTTTTCAACCGAATTTAAACTTAATCTTTAATTGGTTTTGACACGATAAGCAAAATCTGTAATGATGAGTCATAATATCTTTGAACTGTTTACATGGATTTAGTTAACTTCGACCATTTCCGACGATTCACGAACTATTATTTGTAAACAAATAAGTATATATAAATAAAAGTGTATATATAATATTTTGAATTAATAAAATTTAATTTAATCATTTGAGTTAAAAATGTAAAATAATAAAACAGAATCATTAAGTAATTATTAAAAGTAAATCTATATATATAAATATATATGATTTCTAATATATATATATATATATATATATATATATATATATATATATATATATATATATATATATATATATATATATATATATATATATATATATATATATATATATATATCTTAGAAATATTAAATAATTAATAAAAGTTATTGTATGATATATGAATAGTAAATATTACATAAGTAATAAATTGTAATATAGATATATTAATTGTAACTACAAGTTAAAAATATAATGGTAATGACAAATTATATTATTACTACTTTCGTCATTATTAGTAATATTAGAAAATGTTAAATATTAAAATTTTAATAAAGGTAAGATTCTGATAAATACCTAAAATATAAATATTATTATAAGAATAATTAAAATTATTATTTAGTTGTAATTTAAATATTATTGGTTATTATGAATAATACTATTATTATTGTTAATATTATCACTTTTATAATTATAAATACAATTATTATTAAAGTCATTATTAATATTATCATAATATCATCTTTATCAACAATATTATTATAATTATCAATATTATTATTATCAAAAATAATACAATTTATTATAATTATCATTAATAATATTATTATTATCGTTTTTGTAATTAATTTTATTCTTATTATCATTATTATAATTTTTATTATTATTATTATTATTATCTCTATTATTATTATTATTATTATTATTATTATTATTATTATTATTATTATTATTATTATCATTATTATTATTAACAATAGTATTATTAATATGTTTATATTTAATAATAGATGATAATGTTTATATTTAATAATAGATGATAATATAGGATATACATAAATCACGCGAAAATTATTTAATCTCACAATCAACCCGTACTGAATTTTTGTTTCCTGTCTCAAATTGGTTACACATCTCTATCTGCTTTACATTTTTTTTCTTTCTTTTATTTTTGTTTTCTTGTTCCTGATGGAGAGACTGCCGATCCAATTATAGCTACAAAACAACCATGATCGATTTTAATTGCGACATCAATCTATTTCATTACTCAAACAAACCCTCTACTTGCTGCTATTCAGAAATTAATAACCGAAATTAAAAGAAACAAAACTGACTTCTTGTTCTTCATACACCCAAACCCATATAGCCTTTGAACCGATTCAGAAAGAATTAAAGAAAAGTAGAAATACGAAAACGTTCCAATTCGTATCTTGAAGCTTTCTACAAAGTTACAAAAACTAATTCGATGAATCATTCACGAATTTTGAAGTCAAAGCATGTGAAGAAAAAGTCAACTGAATTTGTATCGATCAAATTGGATCGAGTTACTAATTTTCAGGTGACCAAACTGCTGTACTAGCATTTGATACATTATTTGCATAAGATTATATGTTGATTCCAGCATCTGTAACTCATCAAAATTCGAATTTAAAATGTAAACCCAGAAAGGACTACCTTCTCCGGTTCTTTGCCGATTGAAACCTTTAAATGTTGTTTCAATCAATTTCACTTCAGCAAAAACAATTAGTCGTTGCTTATAGAAAAGTTCTCCATTGATTTCTTCTCCATTTAATCATCACCTGATACTTGATACAAAATCAAACCGAACAGCTTGTTGGATGATTAACCACAACACCTCAAACAAGTTAGCTAAATCAAACTGATAACTACTTTAAATCATTACCTTTGAACCTAAAGAATCGTTTTGGGACCCTGCTGTTAATCGGTTGATCGAATCGCCTTAAACATCGGAGCACCCTTTTGAACTCTGCAATTTATCTCGAGCGAATGAAAACATCGAATGTCAAATAAATTACGTTAGTTAAGTGGATTCTGTTTGGGCCTGGACTTTAATGCTTGGACTGAATTAGTAAGGTGGGCTATGTTAAAGGACTGAAGTGGGTTACGGCCTATATGGTGGACTGCATTTTTTTTACCAGCGGTATATATATATATATATATTTTCATGTATTACTTTTATTATCACAAATATAATTATTATTAGTATTATTACTATTGTTAATATCATTATTATGATTAAAAGTTATTAAAATGTTAAGATTATGATTAAATGTGAAGATAGGACTAAATTTATGATTTTAAATATGATTTAAGTAGTATTATGAACATTAATATATGTTAATAAAAGTTATAAACATTAATACCTAAATTAAGATTATAGATATGGTTGGACACGGATATGAGCTTAGTAAAAGATATAAACTTTACTACTTACGTTATGATTATGAATAATATGTTTTACGAATATGATTACCAATAAATAACGTAAGTATTATTAATATTAATATTATTATTATTATCATTATTAGTAAAAAGTATTATTATCATAGATAGTATAGTTATTATTATTATGGTTAATGTTATTAACATTAATATATTTATTAACAAGTATTATTATTAAGTATTATTAGTATTAAGAATTTTATCAAGATTAGTATTTTTATTGAAAAATAATACAACCTTTTCATTTTATAATTATTACTATCATTATTAAAAAAAATTATATATTTTTTTATTATTATTATCATTTTATTATCAATATTTACGTTATTATTAGTATTATCATTATTATTGTTATTATAAGTATTATTATCATTAAAACTATCATCATTATTATTATCAATATTACTACTAATATTATTATCATGATAAGTATTATTATTTTTAGAATCATAATTACTATTATTATCATTATTAAGTATAACTACTAATATTATTATTATAAAATAATACAACCTTTTATGTATTATTAATAATATTATTTTATCAAATGATTTTTAGTTACATAACACTATAGTTAAAACATATAACTTATCTGTATTAACGTTTTATAATAAATACTAATTATTTAGTTAAAGTACATAAAATAGAAATATTTAAAGTACTTATTGATAAAATATATAATTTAACAATTATATTACTAATAATATGTAAATTTAGTTGTTCGATTACAAGTATATGTGTTAATTATATATAAATGATATAGGTTCGTGAATCCGAGGCCAACCCTGCATTGTTCAATATCGTCATATGTATTTTTACTACAAAATACAGTATGGTGAGTTTCATTTGCCTTTTTACCCTTTATATTTTTGGGCTTAGAATGCATGCGCAATTTTTATAAATGTTTTACGAAATAGATACAAGTAATTGAAACTACATTATATGGGTGAATGATCGAAGCCGAATATGCCCCTTTTGCTTGGTAACCTAAGAATTAGTAAACTGATCTACTAATTGACGCGAATCCTAAAGATAGATCTATTGGGCCTAAAGAACCCCATCCAAAGTACCGGATGCTTTAGTACTTCGATGTTGTTTTTATCATGTCCGAAGGATTTCCCGAAATGATAGGAGATATTCTTATATGCATCTTGTTAATGTCGGTTACTAGGTGTTCACCATATGAATGATTATTTTTGTCTCTATGCATGGGACGTATATTTATGAGAACTGGAATTAAAATTCTTGTGGTCTATTAAAATGATGGAAATGAATGTTTATGATAAACTAATGAACTCACCAACCTTTTGGTTGACACTTTAAAGCATGTTTATTCTCAGGTATGAAAGAAATCTTCCGTTGTGCATTTGCTCATTTTAAGGATATTACTTGGAGTCATTCATGACATATTTCAAAAGACGTTGCATTCGAGTCGTTAAGTTCATCAAGATTATTATCAATTCATTTATAGTTTGGATATATTATTAAATGGTATGCATGCCGTCAACTTTCGATGTAATGAAAGTTTGTCTTTTAAAAACGAATGCAATGTTTGTAAAATGTATCATATAGAGGTCAAGTACCTCGCGATGTAATCATATGTTATTATATTCGTCCTTATAGATTAGGACGGGTCGCTTCATGTGGTATCAGAGCGGTGGTCTTAGCGAACCAGGTCTTGCATTAGTGTGTGTAACTGATAGTTGTTTAGATGCATTAGTGGGTCTGGACTTCGACCGTGTCTGCATGTCAAAAGTTTTGCTTATCATTTCGTGTCAAAAATTACCTGCTTATCATTCTCAGGGAATCACTTGCTTATCATCTTAAAGTCTAGACACGTCTTACTGCCTCCATTGCATAGATAGTTTATAGATAAATTCATATCATAGTGTATCTATTATTGTAAACTTTGCCTGACAGTTCCGTAGATTCCTCCGTAACTTATGGGATTTTAATATTATATATGCATATGTAAATTATGTATTGCAGGGTACTAATCTACATCCTATAATCTATTTCTTATCCAAAATCCTTCATCTGATCGTACGAGATGAATCCCTCAATCAGTTCGAATTCGTCGGATTTCGACAGCTATTCCGATATGGAGTTTCACCTAAGCTCCGAAAGCAGTGTCACCAGAATGAATCAACAAATTATCCATCCCTAATTCATCTAATGAGTCCGTAGTCGACCTAATCAACGGAAACGAGAAGAAGACAATTCCCTTCCACCAACCGAATTCACCTCTTGGTGAAGAACCTGAAGCACTTACCGGCGAACCAGTCCGAAATACCATTTTCACCCTCATTTCCCAAATATGTTGTCATGATTATATACTATCTCAAATTCTGAACCTTAGTCATTTGCTCGTTCTTACCGACAATCATCCCGGAGTAATCGAAGAAGTCAACGAGCTTCGCACCTGAGTAATGATTTTTGGAGAATATGGTGCAAAATTTACCAGCTTCAGCAACATCATTGGCACCAACAGTACCATCAGTAACAGCACCAGTACCATCAACAATCCATGCCTCAACATCTCATTTTGTACCTCAAGTATAATCATCGTTCTACGTATCGTTCTACATCAATTATCTTCGTTCTTCATGGCAATTATGCAATATCTAATGTTTTAGAGATTATATATTCTTATTCTAACGGTAAATCAAATGATTTTAATATCATATTAACTCATTAAATCCATGACTGAAGAAAATATATATGTATACATGTTTTCATAAAGATTGTAATTAAAAATTCTTTTGTACAAACTGTTAATGATGAAAATATTTTAACGGGTAGGTAATACCCGAGGAATATTTAAGATTTCACATTAATAAGTGACGCTGTAAATTCTTCGAATCTGATTCAACGGTCATTTACTATCCTACTTACACCACAGATATACATATCCGTTTACCGCAGAATAACCATTTTCCTTCAATTTCATATTTGGACTTTGACCTATCAGAATCCAACGAGTGGCATAATGAAGAAAACATTTGACAAAATAAAATTTGTTAGAAACAAACAAATTAACTATGAGAAAATTTGTTAACAAACCACGCTAACAAAATCCTAGCTAACTGTTCCTAGCTAACTGTTAATTCCGTATTACATTTTATTTATCGCAATTTAATTACCTTTATTTTAATTCTCGCAATTTTATTTATCATCATTTAATTTCTGTTATTTATTTTATGCACTTTATTTATTGTCATTTAAATACTGTTATTTACGCATTTTAAATATCGGGACACGTATACAAGGTTTTGACATATCATATCGACGCATCTATATATATTATTTGGAATAACCATAGACACTCTATATGCAGTAATGATAGAGTTAGCTATACAGGGTTGAGGTTTATTCTATAATAATATATATACTTTGAGTTGTGATCGAGTCTGAGACATGTGTACGGGTCATGATACGTATTAATTAATTCGAATATTATATATTAAACTAAATATGAATTATTGGACTGTTAACTGTGGACTATCGACTGTGGACTAATAATATTGGACAATTAAAATGAATTAAAATATTGATTATAACATATGAAACTAAACAATTCTTCAAGTTTGCCACTTGATTTCATCTTAAAACTCATTTGTATCTTGATGATTACAAATCTGCGTTCAAACCTTTCATGATTCTTGAAAACACCTCAATCGAGAGGATGAACCAACCGCACTTCATCTATGAGAAGAAAGATTTATGCATATAGTTATGCACCTGAAAATAATCGGAACCTGAGTAAACGTTCAACACGTATCTGTGATAGCCCCTTTGGCGTTGTTATTACCGAAATTAACTTACAATTCTTTTCCAAATTAGCCAATTCTGTCACAGCTTCAACAAACCAACTTCGACTTTCATTCGAATTAGCTTTATTATAACCTTGATATAGAAGTTGCCTTTCATCATCATTACCGGAGAACCGTATATATCTCACCACATTAGCAGTAAACTTACCAGCAACTTCATTGATCTTTGATTTTTTTGAAAAATCATTTTATTCATAGAAACCCCATCATATACTCGTCCGCATCTTGTAACAAGAATTGCCATACTAATTACTGATAATCAGTAATCAGTACTTTGAAAACTCACAGCATATCTACATCAAGAGTTATATGTATAACCTTTATCTCTTATAATTATGAACTTCCATTCGGAAATTTTGAAAAGCACCCAGCCTACGAATCAAAACATTGAACTTTGAAAAAGCTGAATGAAGCAGCAGAAACTGTAGACAACCGTAAACGACCTTAATTGTCGGAAGTTTGATGATAAAAATAGTATGTTGGAAAAGCTCAGAAAAGTTGAAACTGGAAAACGGATTGAGCTAACCATGAAGGAGACCAAGGCCAAATACAAGGATCATACCATATATTCAAAGAAACCAGGTAATTCTGGATCCGATGAAACCTTCAATGAATATCTAGCTTCGTACTCATGTTAAAATCTTGCGGAAAATCTTTCTTCATCAACCATCGAACTTAGAAATTCCAAAATATCATCATAAATATCTTCGATATTTCTGAGGATATTTTCATAAATATTCTCGTCCGGAATTATTTATCTCTTTGTGCTATCTATATTACATTATAAAGGAAACTACTTTAGTTTCTAAATTTCTTTAAAATTCGAGTTTAAATTATGAATGTTTTTGAAGTAGTGTTGGGAATTGATGCATGAGTTAGTATAATATAATGACACTTGATCAACGTGATTATATTATGGTAAGTCATGCTGAGTTTCTAATGGAACGTGATGATTCATAGATCATAACGTCATCATGTGCCATGTTACACAACTCTTTCATTCTGCTTAAACATATCAAGAAAGTATATTATTGATAGTTCTATTCTCAGTGACTCTGGTAATTTGACAAATCAAATCGTGCTATTACCTACTTTCTGGTTCAGAACATTAAGTTCATTCGAAACTCCAAACTTACAAAATCTGGACCGTTACTCGTTTTACTAGAAATCGAGAGGAGAATAAAAAAGGCAAAGGGCTCCGAAACATAAGGGAAGATACAAAACTCGACAACAACACCGAAATCACAGACCGTGTACATTAATACGAATAGCAATATAAAGACACGGGGGCATGATAAACACAACAACCCCAATAGCGAAGTGGAAGTAAACAGAATTTCTCCGGTGGTGGATGAAAAAGGAGAAAGATCGATATGAAGGTCAGGAATATATCCAGAATTAAAACTGGATGAAGCATATTGACTGATGATTTGAAAAGATAAATTAAAATATAGAAAATGGGAGTGGTGGGAAGTAATGGAACAGAAAAAGTTCATTTATAGTGAAAATACCAGACAAAGAAATCAAGGCAGATTTCTGCATTTAATTATAGAGATCTTAATTTCCTTATTCGCCGAAAAAATCAAATCTTTTAGATTTCAAAGATTTTCTTTAATTCCTTGAATTCCGAAATTCAACCTAGATAATGTCAAAAGTTAAGACGCACCTTATTTTCTAAATTCAATCGTGACTACGTCAAAAGTTAAATCTCTATCTCAATCTTTTGTGATAGCTTCATTCGTACTTTTCGAAAAATCGAATTGTTTTATCCACATTGCTCAATGAAGATAAAACTTTATTTATCAACTCATATTCGTCATGAAAACATTTTTATTGTTAGCCATGACCACCTCACTCAAATTTCGGGACAAAATTTCTTTAACGGGTAGGTACTGTGACGACCCGGAAGTTTTTGACCGAATTTAAACTTAATCTTTAAATGGTTTCGACACGATAAGCAAAATCGGTAATGATGAATCATAAAATCTTTGAGCTGTTTACATGGATTCGGTTAACTTCGACCATTTCCGACGATTCACGAACTATTATTTGTAAAAAATAAGTATATATAAATAAAAGTGTATAAATAATATTTTGAATTAATAAAATTTAATTTAATCATTTGAGTTAAAAATGTAAAATAATAAAACAGAATCATTAAGTAATTATTAAAAGTAAATCTATAAATATAAATATATATGATTTCTAATATATATATATATATATATATATATATATATATATATATATATATATATATATATCTTAGAAATATTAAATAATCAATAAAAGTTATTGTATGATATATGAATAGTAAATATTACATAAGTAATAAATTGTAATATAGATATATTAATTGTAACTACAAGTTAAAAATATAATGGTAATGACAAATTATATTATTACTACTTTCGTCATTATTAGTAATATTAGCAAATGTTAAATATTAAAATTCTCATAAAGGTAAGATTCTGATAAATACCTAAAATATAAATATTATTATAAGAATTATTAAAATTATTATTTAGTTGTAATTTAAATATTATTGGTTATTATGAATAATACTATTATTATTGTTAATATTATCACTTTTATAATTATAAATACAATTATTATTAAAGTCATTATTAATATTATCATAATATCATCTTTATCAAAAATATTATTATAATTATCAATATTATTATTATCAAAAATAATACAATTTATTATAATTATCATTAATAATATTATTATTATCGTTTTTGTAATTAATTTTATTATTATTATCATTATTATAATTATTATTATTATTATTATTATTATTATTATTATTATTATTATTATTATTATTATTATTATCTCTATTATTATTATTATTATCATTATTATTATTATTAACACTAGTATTATTAATATGTTTATATTTAATAATAGATGATAATGTTTATATTTAATAATAGATGATAATATAGGATATACATAAATCACGCGAAAATTATTTAATCTCACAATCAACCCGTACTGAATTTTTGTTTCCTGTCTCAAATTGGTTACACATCTCTATCTGCTTTACATTTTTTTTTCTTTCTTTTATTTTTGTTTTCTTGTTCCTGATGGAGAGACTGTCGATCCAATTATAGCTACAAAACAACCATGATCGATTTTAATTGCAACATCAATATATTCCATTACTCAAACAAACCCTCTACTTGCTGCTATTCAGAAATTAATAACCGAAATTAAAAGAAACAAAACTGACTTCTTGTTCTTCATACACCCAAACCCATATAGCCTTTGAACTGATTCAGAATGAATTAAAGAAAAGTAGAAATACGGAAACGTTCCAATTCATATCTTGAAGCTTTCTACAAAGTTATAAAAACTAATTCGATGAATCATTCAAGAATTTTGAAGTCAAAGCATGTGAAGAAAAAGTCAACTGAATTTGTATCGATCAAATTGGATCGAGTTACTAATTTTCAGGTGACCAAACTGATGTACTAGCATTTGATACATTATTTGCATAAGATTATATGTTAATTCTAGCATCTGTAACTCATCAAAATTCGAATTTAAAATGTAAACCCAAAAAGGACTACCTGCTCCGGTTCTTTGGCGATTTAAACCTTTGAATGTTGTTTCAATCAATTTCACTTCAGCAAAAACAATTAGTCATTGCTTATAGAAAATTTCTCCATTGATTTCTTCTCCATTTAATCATCACCTGATACTTGATACAAAATCAAACCGAACAGCTTGTTGGATGATTAACCACAACACCTCAAACAAGTTAGCTAAATCAAACTGATAACTACTTTAAATCATTACCTTTGAACCTCAAGAATCATTTTGGAACCCTGCTGTTAATCGGTTGATCGAATCGCCTTAAACACCGGAGCACCCATTTGAACTCTGCAATTTATCTCGAACGAATGAAAACATCGAATGTCAAATAAATTAGGTTAGTTAAGTGGATTCTGTTTTAGCCTGGACTTTAATGCTTGGACTGAATTAGTAAGGTGGGCTATGTTAAAGGACTGAAGTGGGTTACGGCCTATATGGTGGACTGTATTTTTTTTTACCAGCGGTATATATATATATATATATATATATATATATATATATATATATATATATATATATATATATATATATATATATATATATATATATATATTCATGTATTACTTTTATTATCACAAATATAATTATTATTAGTATTATTACTATTGTTAATATCATTATTATGATTAAAAGTTATTAAAATGTTAAGATTATGATTAAATATGAAGATAGGACTAAATTTATGATTTAAAATATGATTTAAGTAGTATTATGAACATTAATATATGTTAATAAAAGTTATAAACTTTAATACCTATATTAATATTATAGATATGGTTGGACACGGATATGAGCTTAGTAAAAGATATAAACTTTACTACTTACGTTATGATTATGAATAATATGTTTTACGAATATGATTAACAATAAATAACGTAAGTATTATTAATATTAATATTATTATTATTATCATTATTAGTAAAAAGTATTATTATCTTAGATAGTATAGTTATTATTATTATGGTTAATGTTATTAACATTAATATATTTATTAACAAGTATTATTATTAAGTATTATTAGTATTAAGAATTTTATCAAGATTAGTATTTTTATTGAAAAAATAATACAACCTTTTCATTTTATTATTATTACTATCATTATTAAAAAAATTTATATATTTTATTATTATTATTATCATTTTATTATCAATATTTACGTTATTATTAGTATTATCATTATTATTGTTATTATAAGTATTATTATCATTAAAACTATCATCATTATTATTATCAATATTACTACTAATATTATTATCATGATAAATATTATTATTTTTAGAATCATAATTACTATTATTATCATTATTAAGTATAACTACTAATATTATTATTATAAAATAATACAACGTTTTATGTATTATTAATAATATTATTTTATCAAATGATTTTTAGTTACATAACACTATAGTTAAAACATATAACTTATCTGTATTAATGTTTTATAATAAATACTAATTATTTAGTTAAATTACATAAAATAGAAATATTTAAATTACTTATTGATAAAATATATAATTTAACAATTATATTACTAATAATATGTAAATTTAGTTGTTCGATTACAAGTATATGTGTTAATTATATATAAATGATATAGGTTCGTGAATCCGAGGCCAACCCTGCATTGTTCAATATCGTCATATATATTTTTACTACAAAATACAGAATAGTGAGTTTCATTTGCCTTTTTACCCTTTATATTTTTGAGCTGAGAATACATGCGCAATTTTTATAAATGTTTTACGAAATAGACACAAGTAATTGAAACTACATTATATGGGTGAATGATCGAAGCCGAATATGCCCCTTTTGCTTGGTAACCTAAGAATTAGTAAACCGATCTACTAATTGACGCGAATCCTTAAGATAGATCTATTGGGCCTAACGAACCCCATCCAAAGTACCAGATGCTTTAGTACTTCGATGTTGTTTTTATCATGTCCGAAGGATTTCCCGGAATGATAGGGGATATTCTTATATGCATCTTGTTAATGTCGGTTACCAGGTGTTCACCATATGGATGATTATTTTTGTCTCTATGCATGGGACGTATATTTATGAGAACTGGAAATTAAATTCTTGTGGTCTATTAAAATGATGGAAATGAATGTTTATGATAAACTAATAAACTCACCAACCTTTTGGTTAACACTTTAAAGCATGTTTATTCTCAGGTGCATTTGCTCATTTTAAGGATATTACTTGGAGTCATTCATGACATATTTCAAAAGACGTTGCATTCGAGTCATTCATGACACCACACTCCCTGTTGATATTCTACTGCTTCGAAGACTTATCACCCTCAATTATTATCATCATCACTAGACCACCATCTTCAACATCTTCGAACAACCCCATCATCGAACAACCGTAGAGACCATCGGTACCACCTCTTTTATCAAACTACAATAACCGGAACCACCATCATCTCCTCCCATTTGTTCGTTTTTGTTCTACTTAATTTGAATCACACCCAAAACATCTTTTGATAGAACTAATACTGCTACTTCGCTTGCAAACCTGTCATTGATATTAAGTCCAAGAACAACATCACCATAAACTCTCACTCCTGCTACATATGTATTTCTGTTTCGACCACCATACCCACTTCATCTTCTTCGATCACCTTTCACTCTCACCACTTGCAACCGTCAGCCACCATGACCACCACCGCTAATTGAACCACCACCACTATCATCATCTATATTTATTAATCATTTTCTGATTGTTGCAGTCCGAACAAACAAGACACCATAACGACCACCATTACCACCTCTCTCTACCTCTTCCTCACTCTCTTTGAACCACCATCGAAACCACTTTCAACACCTCAAACCCATTGAGTTACAACTGCCACGGCCTTTATTTTTTTTTTTTTTGTTATTCGTTCAACCACCAAAACCCAACATCACAGTTGCTTTCTTATTTCTGCTACTACACGCTCTCCTGTTTCGGTTTCATGTCCAAAGGTCAAGCTATCATTAAACCACCATTATTATTGCTCATCGTCTCTTTGATTGAACTATCATGTTACCATTACATACTTCTGTTCCTGGTTATGTTCGAGTGCAACCATCACCGTATATCGCACAGTGGTTATTACTTTGTGTTGGAATTTAAAACACATTATCTAAATCAAAGATAATATTTTGTGCATGTGGGACACAATATAACTTCATGGCCGACAACTTTAAAATCCTTTATATAGATATATATATATTTTTTGTTGAGCTGCTATCCATATTCATTTAGAAAACCACGACACACTTGATTTGCAAAGAAGGCTTGTGAACAAATTATTGTTGGGCCGAGAGATGTATGGGCTAATTAATAATTTCCTCTTGGGTCAGCTAATCCATGTGATTTTGGGTCAGGATGACTCGAACTTGGGCCATCAATTGCAAACCACTGTCTTCTGTTAAAAACACTGAAGTCGTGCTCCTGTTACAACGGTGAACAATTTATGATAATGAATCATGATGATGACGGAGTGATAATCGTATGATGATGATGATTTGATGATGATGGTTACGGGATGGATAATTCACAAGGGGTATTAATTATTATGATAATGAATTGGTTGTGATGATGAAGTGATGATGATGTTAGGATGATGATAATGATCGTGTGATGATTAAGATGATCGTGTGATATATGTTAATCATAAATCGTGGTTGATGATGAAACATACGACGATGATAATGAATTTCATAACCTGCGATATTTTATTTTATTTTTTCCTTCTCCCTGTTGTTGGTTGCGGCAGTAGAAGACGACACAAAACCCTTTTAAATAACCTATCAAAACAACTGGGTATTGGGCATGATTGGGCCGTATATGAGCTGTGTTATTGGGCTGTTCTATTGGGCCGACCTAACTCGGGTTCCTGCTGGGATACTACGAGAGATACCAAGAATGATGAAGAGGAGATAAACAGAAACGGGTTTAAATCAATTGGGTTATAGAAATAATCAGAAAACCACAGATGGATGGATGGTTGTGTGATGTTTGTGTGTAGCGAGAGGTCTCGGGTTCAAGCCTAGGTTGAAGCATTTATTTTTTAAAAAAGCTTGATTTTGAAGGTAGTCATATTTTATCATTTTCATTATTATTATTATTGTTATTATTATTAATTATTGTAGTTATATGATTAATAATATTATCATTAATAAATATTAGTAATATTATTATTAGTAGTATTATTGTCATTATAGTAATTAATATAAATATTAGTATCATTATTATTATTATTAGTAAAATCATTATTTTTATAAGTTATTATTATTAGTATTCATTATTATTAAATTAACATTTGTATTAAAAGTATCATTCCTATTAAAGTTATCATTTTCATCATCAATATTAAAAGTATCATTTTTTAACTCTATTATCATTATTATTATTTTTATCATTACTAATATTATTTTGGTATTATTATAATTTTAACAAACAAACGATATATATATATATATATATATATATATATATATATATATATATATATATATATATATATATATATATATATATATATATATATATACAAAAATATATTTAATACATATAACATAACTTAATATTTTTATTTATTTTAAATATATAAAATGAATATATGAAATATATAAGTTATTAATATAAAAATGATATAACTAATAAATTTATATATATATATATATATATATATATATATATATATATATATATATATATATATATATATATATATATATATATATATAATTGTTCGATTACCATTTTATGTGTTAATATATATATAAATGATATAGCTTCGTGAATCTGAGGCCAACCCTGCATTGTTCAGTATCATCGTATGCATATTTTTACTACAAAATATCGTATCGTGAGTTCATTTGATTCCCTTTTACTCTTTTCATTTTTAGAACTGAGAATACATGCGCTACTTTTACAACTGCTTTATTAAATGCTTTTGAAATACATTTTGAACTGTGAATACATGAAATGCTTTTATAAATGTTTGACGAGATAGACACAAGCAAAACATTTCTCGAATGAATTATGTGGACGTGATAATTACCACCATTGAATTATGTGGACGTGATAATTGCCACAATTGATATGAATATTTTTCCCCTGATTATTATTGCTTGGTAACCTAAGAATTAGGGAACATCACAAATTTTGAGAATTAGTGCACGCCTAATTGACGCGAATCCTAAAGGTAGCTACCGGGTTTAACACCCCCACCCAGAATGTTCACTAAACGGAAGGGCTAGTGGGCGTGGTGTTTAGTACTTCGAGGTTTATATGATTATTATACAGACGAGATGTTCTGTTTTGGGGATATTATTTATGCGCATTATATGTTAAGGTCGGTTACCAAGCCAAGCTATGAAAGCAATGAAAAGTGAATGTTATGTATCGAGAGAATGATTTTATACACAGATTATGTGTATGTTATTTTTGTGCACGAGATATGTGTACGGTTACTAAGATTTATGAAAGATGATTTCGTACACGAGAAAGGTGTACTGTATTTAAAAGATATCGCATGTACATTACAGGTGGGTATAGGATTCGGGCCCATTTGTACCATGCAGCATTTAAATCTTGTGTTCTATCAAAATGATGAATTTTATTGTTTTACAGAACTCACCAACCTTTTGGTTGACACTTGAAAGCATGTTTATTCTCAGGTATGAAAGAAATCTTCCGCTGTGCATTAGCTCATATTAGAGACATTACTTGGAGTTGATCATCGCAATGGGACCAGATGTTGATGACTTCGTCCAGATGGATTAGGACGGGGTATGACAACTTATATTTAAAAACTTAAAAATAAAAGTACTTTTTAATTTTATAAATAAAGTCTTAAAAATATATTTTTTTATTTTTATTATTTTTATATTATTTAAAACTTATAAAAAAACTATAGTTTTACAAAAAAAAAATAGATTAAAAACTTATATATATATATATATTTCTATAGCGTTTCGCTTTCGGCTCCCCGGCAGCGGCGCCAAAAACTTGATGATGCAGCGGTGCATACGAAATAGTTTATATTTTACTATGAAATACGACGAAATATTACACAAGTTTTATTAATTTACGGATGGGATATACTCATATACCTAAACCTTGCTACAACACTACATGAAGTGTACCTAATCGTAGAGTAGTGTAGTTTTTAGTAAGTCCGGTTCATTTCACAGGGAGCTAGTGATTACGTACTATATTTTTATAAAACTATATTTATACAAAATATATATAATTATATATAGGTAGTAATATTATAAAAGGAGGGTTTTACCGTTTAATGATCGGTTTGTCAATTTTTATATTTTTTCGTAAAGATAAATGACAATAAAATAAATTGCAATAATTAAAATGACAGTAAATAAAAGTACGATGAAATATGAAATAAAAGTATTATGCTTATTTAAACTTCCGTAATCATGATGTTTGACGTTTTGATTTTAATTTATTACCCTGGGTTAATTGTCCTTTGTCCTAGATTATTTGATACCTATTTGGTTTTTGTCCATAATAGTCCATCGGTCATAATTATAAAATGCTCGTGAAATTAACCTTATTCCCGAAGTCAAATATTCCAACTAATTAGGGATTCGTACTGTAACAAGGTTTTAATACTTTGTTAATAATTACACCAGGTTATCGACTGCGTGTAATTCAAGGTTTTAATACTTTGTTAACAATTACCCTTGTATGTAATCCACCCATGTTTTAATTAGTCCATGATACATTAATTTATTCACTTGGCCATAATGAATAATCAATTACCCAATCCAATTCATTAAATAAATGATTGTAAACGATGTCGTATAAACGTCACTAAATAGGACATTCGTAATCAATTTAATAATTATTAGATTAACTAATTTGAAGATAGGTTCGACAGGTTCCAATGAGTTGTCATTCAATTAGATAATACCCTCTACCTATTAATAGTCAATAGTCCAATGTTCACAAGTGTCGGTCTTTTGTCCAAACCCTAATTATGGTACAAAATACAATAACCCCACATTAATATTTAGCCCAACATCACGATTACTTCGGCTAACTTAGTTACGATACATTAATTGAAAAAGGAAGAACATAGCTTACAGTGATTATTTATCGCGTAGCGTTACACGGACAGAGTTCCGACTTTAAAACCCGTAAAATATTTCTTACAATAACCCAACTAAACCATAATTTATTATTAATCTTAAATTAAAATTAAAATTATAATATAAATATATTACATATAGAGAATGAGAGATTGGAAAAAGGTGTGTATTTCATCGTCTGAATTCGTTGGCTTTTATAGGCAATTCTTGAGACTGACTGCTCCGCGATCGTGGAGGTTTTACCCTTTGCAGCTCCGCGATCGCGGAGGTTCTGATTCCAGCTCATTTTTTAGACAAAACGTGGGCTGTTGTGAATATTATAATATAATATATATATATATATATATATATATATATATATATATATATATATATATATATATATATATATATATATATATATATATATACTAGTATTATATTATATTCTTGTGCATAGTTGACTTGTAATTTTAGCCCCATTGAGTTGTACTTTGATAGTTGTTTCATGTCTCAGTTCCGGATTTTCGAACGTCTTTTCGTATGCTTAGATATCTTGTACTTTGCGTTCTGCGACTTGTACCCTTATCATTTTTAGACGTTATTCATTAATAAATTGAATCACTTGGATTGTATCTTGTACATTTGAGCTTTTTGGACGTTTGCGTCTTCAAATCTTCGTTTTCTTCTTTTGTCTTCGCACTTATTTATTTAAACGATTATTACATAAAAATAGAACAATAGTAACTAAAAGCTTTACATATTGGAAGGATATTGTGCCTAAATATATGTTCATTTGGAGCACTATCAGTTTTTAAATATCAAAGGCGCTGGTCCTGTGGTTTATTGTAAATTACGTCGCTCGTCCCTATCTTTTTAAAATTACATGGTTCGTCCCTGTGATTTTAAATATCAACGACGCTAGTCCTTGTGGATTAATATTATTATTTTTAATGTTATTGTTTTTATTATTATCTTTATTATTATTATTATTATTATTATTATTATTATTATTATTATTATTATTATTATTACTACATAATTCTAATTGCATCTCTTATTTTCAATTAATTTGAAATTTTCTATTTTCTTAATTCACAATTTTGCAACATAGATACATAATTTTCGTTACTGATCAACAGATGTAATTTAATATATTAATCCATTATTTACGGTTCTATCATTTATCTATTTATTATATACTCAGTATTTTAGCATATATCTTTACACGTTTAATGTAATCGTAAGTATGGTTAGTTTTGGTAAATCAATTGTAAATTTTTGGTTATTGCACTATTAGTCTAAATATTTTAAATGGATAGTTAAATTATGGGGGTAGTGATTGCAATTAGAATTATACAACAAGAACAACAACAACAACAACAACAACAACAACAACAACACCAGCAGCAGCAACAACAACAAACAACAACAACAACAACAACAACAACAACAACAGCAGCAGCAGCAGCAGCAGCAGCAACAACAACAACAAACAGCAGCAGCAGCAGCAGCAGCAACAACAACAACAACAACAGCAACAACAGCAACAACATCAGCAATAATAATAATAATAATATTAATCCACAGGGACCAGCGCCGTTGATATTTAAAATCATAGGGACGAACCATATAATTTTAAAGAGATAGGGACGAGCGACATAATTTACAATAAACCACAGGGATCAGCGTCGTTGATATTTAAAACCACAGGGACGAACCAAGTAATTTTTGAGATAGGGACGATCGACGTAATTTACAACAAACCACATGGACCATTGGTGTAATTTACTCATTTATTAATTAAACACCATTTTTTGTTAAGTTTTGATTGAAGTGTCAGCAACGGGTAAGGCTAGTAAGTTTTAAATTTTAGTAAAACAAAGCAGGCTAACCATGTGCAACTACG
Organism: Rutidosis leptorrhynchoides; assembly: GCF_046630445.1. Lineage (NCBI taxonomy): Eukaryota > Viridiplantae > Streptophyta > Magnoliopsida > Asterales > Asteraceae > Rutidosis > Rutidosis leptorrhynchoides. Next base: position 491,695,958 of record NC_092335.1, read on the forward strand.
GACCCATAAAAGCATGGAGGACAAATTCATAACTTGTCTCATATTTCTTTTTGGAACTCCATTATTTGTTCAACGCGAATAAATGTTCACTACTATAATGCTTGTTGTTATAATATATAGAATATAAATATAATAGAGTGGATAGTCAATTTTGATACACAAAATTAATGTTATTGTATTACCTAAAGTACTTGAATTCTTGCTATAAATAGACCTTCAAGCAAGCATAATACTTGCTCATTCTTACAAGAAAATTTCTCTCTTTACTCATATACTCTTGTTCTTAAGATTTTCAAAGTCTATATTCAAGAACCAATCCACTAAAGGTAGTTATAAGCCTACTGAATTATAACACGTTATCAGCACGAAGTGCTCCGTATAAACAAGGTTTATCTAAGCAAGTACAAGTCACTAATCAAGACAAATATTCAAGTCCGGCAATACGCTGCTTCGGACCGGTGTACCCTGGGAACAGACGTCGAATCTGTTTAAGGGAATTGTGTCAAACACAAGCCCAGTTCAACCTTCAATTCGGTTAGATCGTTCTATCTTTTCGTTCTTATTATGATTACATGATCGTTATATGAATATTATGTTTGTGTAATCTATATGTTTCAGTTTCGTATATGTACTATATTCCTACAAACTTAAACAGATTTCTTGTACAAAACTGAAATTAGATATATAATCTGGTATATGAAAATATGTTGTATTCGCATATATGATCTGCTATCTCAAACATATATTGGGTTGCTATGTTATCGGTATTAATTTGGTCATATGTATCTGAGATATTATTGGATATACTTATTTAGTTAGATTACGTGGAATGGAACTTTGGAGACTTTTGCTAATTGCAATATAAACGTTAATATGCTATCTTTTCATTATTGCGACATACTAACTGGTATGTTAATTCAAAAGCATTATTACGATTAATTATGCTTTTCATTTGCTGCGAGTGATAAGTTTGCTATTTGGAAAGCAAGAGTATATACTTTTCTGTATTGTATGCTATATTACATGTGCATACTGCTAGTGATCATGTTATGTTTTATAAACAATTCTGAATTTACTTAACATGTTGATGATATACATATACGCATGTTTCGGTGTTGATATAAATTAATAATTAATTTGTTGACTGTTGATACTAGTACTCGATTAACCTTTGAATCTGTGTGCTTGATACATATGCCTATATGTGCGTAGATAGAATATATAAACTGAATAAATGATGTATTTAATCAATTCTTCTATAAATATTGTGCATATTTATTTTGGTTGTTGATTAGCATGTATGTATATGTACATACTCTATTATATTTAGAGCTATCTTGGTTTGAAAAATATTCGGTTAATATATTTTATTATATGCCACATGTTACTTTTGTCAATGATAATATTCTGATTTCATTGCTGTTCATAAAGATTGCTAATTTTCTTAAGAGGGTTACAGTTCAAAATTTATTTTGATATATTAACTAAAATATTTGTTCCAAAAATATTGTTTACTTATTTCAGTTGAGGTTTGATTTAAGTTGATATAGCCTGATTATGATTACATATATCATATACGGGTAGTTTCATTTACTAATATAAGTTTCTGATCATTTTAACTTAGTTAGAATTAGAATCATATTATATCATGCTCTTTAAATTGTATGTTTACATATGAGCATGTACGAGATATTGATAATGATTAGTTCAAGTTTTATACATAATTGATAAGGATAATGGATTAAATGTGTACCTATATGTAAACATTGATTTATTTAAATATTGGATAATATTTAAATACATGTTATTATCTATTATTGTGTGTTATTTGGTACAATGTATAATACGTAAACAGAACGATATATATCGGGTCAAATATGGAAAGCTGAAAGTTAGACAGATCCACTAATCAGGTTGTTTCATTAATACAGTTATTAATATATATAAGAATGTATGCATCGTAATAATTTGATTACGAACTTTGGATCTTGGATCATAGTTGGAGTGGACTTTAAACGTTGGCAGCAAAAGATGCTCTTTTGTCTGACCACACTGAACCTTGCGAGGTTAATGAAAGGGAAGATGATGCTCAAATTGTAAGCGCGATTAAAGTTTGGAATCATTTAAATTCCTTGTGCGTAACTATTTCTTGAATACATGAACATCTTATTTAGCTCTACAAATAAGTCCCAAAAGAAAAGAAAAAGCACATATGATAATTAATGAAAAGCACATATGGTGATTAATGAAAAAGCACATATGATGATTAATGAAAAGGCACATATGGTGATTAATGAAAAAGCACATATGATGATTAATGAAAAAGCACATATGATGATTAATGAAAAGCACATATGGTGATTAATGAAAAAGCACATATGGTGATTAATGAAAAAGCATTAATTAAAAAGCACATATGGTGATTAATGAAAAGCACATATGGTGATTAATGAAAAACACATTGAGAAAGAATCACCAATGTTTCTTAAAAGAATTCAAGGTGATATATATGGGGACATGCAAATTTACATGCTGCGATATTATTTCACATTAGACAAAGTGCAACTCATAAATATTCTCCCATACAACTTGATTTTGGCCGAGAGCCAAATATTTCCCACCTTAGAACATTTGGTTGTGCAATGTATGTTCCAATTGCGACACCACAACGTACAAAAATGGGTCCTCAAAGGAGGTTGAGAATATATGTTGGATATGAAACATCTTCAATCTTAAGGTATATTGAACCTATGACAGGTGACGTTTTCACAGGCCACAGCATGTTTTGCTGATTGTCATTTTAATGAAAATTGTTCCCTAGATTAGGGGGAGAAATGAAAAATAAAGAAAATGATGTTTCATGGTGTGAACCTCAATTAAAGTATCTTGATCGTCGCACAAAAGAATGCGAGACAGAAGTTCAAAAGATAATGCATATACAAGAACTTGCAAATCAATTGCCTGATGCATTTACAGATACAAAAACGGTGACAAAATCATATATACCAGCAGTAAATACTCCAGCTCGAATTGAAATTCCAAAAGCTGGCAATAACGTCACTCATAAATCTTTGCCACGTCAGAAACGTGGAAGACCAATTGGTTCAAAGGATAAAAATCCTCGAAAAAGAAAATCAGCTGATAATGAAGTAAAAGAAAGTGTTCAAGAAGAACCACAAATCAGTACTCCTACTGCAGAGGAGATTGATGATGTCAATACAGAAATTGCAATCAATTATGCATATTCAAAAATATTATGGAACCGAAATGAAATGAAAAATCTTGATGAGAAATTTTCATTTAATGTTGCATATGACATCATGAATAATGATGATGATCCAGAACCAACATCTATGGTTGAATGTCAAAATAGATATGATTGGGCTCAATGGAAAGAAGCAATACGAGCTGAATTAGAATCACTCAATAAAAGAAAAGTTTTCGGATCCATCATTCTCACTCCTAAAGATGTGAAACCTGTAGGATACAGATGGATTTTTGTCCGAAAAAGAAATGAGAAAAATGAAGTTACAAGGTATAAAGCTAGACTTGTAGCTCAAGGTTTTTCTCAAAGACCGGGAATTGATTATGAAGAAACTTATTCCCCTGTTATGGATGCAATTACTTTTAGGTACTTAATCAGCCTGACAGTTTCTAAAAATTTAGAAATGCATCTCATGGATGTTGTGACTGCTTACCTATATGGATCACTTGATAGTGATATATATATGAAGATAGCTGAAGGATTTAAGGTACCAGAAGCATCAAATGCAAAACCCAAAGAAATGTATTCAATTAAATTACAAAGATCTTTATATGGGTTAAAACAATCGGGACGTATGTGGTATAACCGATTAAGTGATTACTTGATAAGCAAAGGGTATACAAATAACCTTACTTGCCCTTGTGTTTTCATTAAGAAAACAACATCCGGATATGTGATCATAGATGTTTATGTTGATGATCTTAACATCATAGGTACAAATAAAGAGATCTATGAAGCCATTCAACTTCTAAAGAAAGAATTTGAAATGAAAGATCTCGGAAAAACCAAGTATTGCCTTGGTTTACAAATTGAGCATATGCCTAATGGTTTACTTGTACATCAAACAACATATACTGAAAAGATTTTGAAACGTTTCAATATGGACAAGGCAAAACCATTAAGTACTCCTATGGTTGTTAGATCACTCAATGTTGAAACTGATCCATTTCGTCCATGTGAAGATCATGAAGATATTCTTGGACCAGAAGTACCATATCTTAGTGCAATTGGAGCTCTTATGTATCTTACAAATTGTACAAGACCTGACATTTCTTTTGCAGTTAATTTGTTGGCAAGGTTCAGCTCTGCTCCTACCAAAAGACACTGGAATGGGATCAAACACATATTTCGATACCTTCGAGGAAATACTGATTTATGATTATTTTATTCTAACGAATCAAAACAAGATTTGGTTGGTTATGCTGATGCAGGTTATTTATCTGATCCACATAAAGCTAAATCTCAAACTGGATATGTATTCCTAAATGGAGGTACTGCAATATCATGGCGTTCTCAAAAACAAACACTTGTTGCTACATCATCAAATCATGCCGAAGTGATTGCATTACATGAAGCTACTCGGGAATGTTTTTGGTTGAGATCAATGACACAAATCATTACTGATTCTTGTAGACTAGAACGCGATAAAAGTCCAACAATTATCTATGAAGATAATGCAGCTTGCATAGCACAGATGAAAGAAGGGTATATCAAAAGTGACCGAACAAAACACATACCTCCTAGATTCTTCTCATACACTCAAGATCTCATCAAGGACGACCAGATTGAAATGATATACGTTCAATCTAGCAAAAAACTCTTTTTACCAAAGCACTTCCAACTACTATTTTCAGAACACACGTTCACAATATTGGCATGAGGCAAGTTCAAAAGATGTGACGACTCAACGATGTCTACTTGAGGGGGAGTCAACTCTATACTGCACTCTTTTTCCCTTGACTAAAGTTTTTATCCCACTGGGTTTTTCTTTAGCAAGGTTTTTAACGAGGCAGTACTAGTTTATTTCTAATGAAGCAAAATTGCTATCCAAGGGGGAGTGTTATAATATATAGAATATAAATATAATAGAGTGGATAGTCAATTTTGATACACAAAATTAATGTTATTGTATTACCTAAAGTACTTGAATTCTTGCTATAAATAGACCTTCAAGCAAGCATAATACTTGCTCATTCTTACAAGAAAATTTCTCTCTTTACTCATATACTCTTGTTCTTAAGATTTTCAAAGTCTATATTCAAGAACCAATCCACTAAAGGTAGTTATAAGCCTACTGAATTATAACACTTGTTATATTCTTGATGCTATTTTAATGTCGTAAGACTTAAATATATCGAACGGTCAAGCCTCATAATTACCTTAAAGAAAAATACTCAATTAGAGCACAAGGTGTCCGTGTCCATTTTTCAGTGTCAATTTCAGTGTCCATTTTTGACACTGAAATTGACTGACAGTGTGTAAGGTGGAGGTGTCCACAGTGTCCATTTCAATGTCAATTTCAATGTCCATTTTTTATTTTTTATTTTTTAAATTGATTTTTAAATATTGTATTTAACTAATCTAATATAAAAACAAAATAATTAATTAAAATTCATAAAATAAACTATTACATTTATTAAAATTCATAAAATAAACCACTACATTTATTAAAATTCATAAAATAAACTAATACGTAATAAAATTCATAAGTCGTCTCGAAGATCCCACAAATATTCAACCAAATCAGATCGTATGCCTTCATGCACTTCTCTATCACGTAACTCCCTTATTCTTCTTTTTTTTTTTTTTTTTAACGGCAAAGAAAGTATGTATTATATATATCAACACGAAATAATTACAATAATGTCACGCTTACAAAAACGGAACTACATCTAGGAAAACAAAACGACAAATATAAACCGAGATAGTAAGACTCCACAAGTGTGCAGAAAAACGCCGTAGTCCGTTCATTATCATTAAGGTCGAGATTGGACTTGAGAAGAATTAACTAAACAAGTTGGAGTGGGAACAGAGCACAGTGTTGGCAATTCAACGACAAAGCCCCCTGATCCACCTCAAATTCTCTCGACCAAAACGACTACTCCAGGAGTGGGGCAAAAAACCTGCGTGGAGAACAATTAATTAACCTATCCCGGATCTCCTAGACGATAAAGCTAGCGAATCATAACCTCGTGGATTTGCAAGCCAGACATCCCATTCAATATTCGTACCTTTGATCCTATTATAGAACCATTCGAAGCATTTAAGTTGGATGTCTTTGAATACCATTGCGCATGTCGGTTTTATCTTAGTGAAAGTGAAAGCATTCCTACTTTTCCAAATCATGTATCCCGTAACCCATTCCGTAGCTTGCCACAACAGTTTTCCCAAGTCGGAGGTGAAGTTATATCCATTTCCAAGAAAAGATTCATTTATACCCAAGTTTGTAAAAGGGTCGAGCTTCCACCAATCATAGACACGATTCCAAATGTCAAAAGCGAACGTGCATAAGATGATGGAGTGCTCTACTGATTCCAAACCATTGTCACAAACCGGACAACGTACCGTACCTAAGTCCATACCTCTCTTGTCGAGTTCAACTCTTGTAGGTAACCTTTTGTGTCGAGTGCGCCAAATAAACAACGTACTGATCCCTTATTCTTCTTGCACGAGCGTCGTACCTATCGATCCATCAAACGATCGTGTGCTTCATAATGATTTCGACGTATATAACGACGTGAGTTAACTTCTTCTTCAACAGATAAATCTTCAAGTACGTTTAGTGTATAGTTTGTGAACGAGTCGCCGGAAGTACTCGAAGAAGACGCCATATTTTGAGAAAAAAAGATAAAAAAAATTGATAAATAAGATAATTGTGTTGAAAGGTGAATAAGAAAATGGGTGTGTGTGTAAAATGAGGAAATATGGTGTTATTTATAAGAATAAAAAAAAATAGGAAAACTAGCCGTTAAAAACGGCTAGTTTTTAAATATTCAAAAAATCAAACCGTTGAAATCACCTTCGGATTTGGGATATCGGAAATCGACGGCGAGATCGACGCCGTGCCGGTGTCGGCCGACCGTCATCTCGGCGTCGATATAGGAGGACGGCGAAAAAAATTTACGGACACCTGGTGCTCTTATCTGTTTCGAGTACACGACTGTGTATGCATTAAAATAGCGGACGGTTTCTGATTTTGTCTTTGACAATAACTAAAGAAACATGTACATCGACTTGAATGAGCTGCCACTCACTTTATATAAGTTTTCATTGTTTAAAAGTGTTACTTTTACATGGTTTATTATCTAATGTGACGAACTTTAAAAACATCTAATCTAAAATATGTATTAAAACCCGTAACTATGTCTTTGCTGATATGGCACCTGTTACGTTTACGAGGTGATGATTTGGCATCATACGTGGCAAGAATTACTAAGACATTCTAGTGACATTAAAAACTTGAGAATGTCTCCCTCTCCACTTTTTCAATCTTCCTCTCAAATTTTCAATGTCACGGGCCCTCGCCTTGGAGCTTTATCAAGCCTTCGCCTATTAGGAATTTGTGGATTCCAAACTGAACGTAAGATTGGTCATTCAATCACAAACCGACAACAACAAACCGATAAATAAAGCAAACGATAAATAAAACCATAAAAGATATAAGAATTTAACGTGGTTATGCAGTTATACCCCTCCAACATGAATATGGAAACCGTAAAAGATATAAGAATTTAACGTCGTTATGCGGTTATACCCCTCCAACATGAATATGGATTTAATTCACAGACGCAAATTAAAAATTTTTCTCTATTATTTTGTGCACACCATAAAGAGGAAGTTTGAGTTATAATATATAAGAGTAAACAGATAAAGAAACAAATCGTATACGGGTCGGATTTGAGGGCGTGCAAAGTGTGCAATTGCACAGGACCCAAGATTCAAAGGAGCCCAAAAATATTACTACGTATATAACCTAACAATATATATCTATCTATGGTACATTTATTAGTAAGGTTTGAAAAATATTACGATTTTCGTAACCGTTGTGTTTTTTTTTTTTTTTTTTAACGGCCAAACAATCAATAATATAAATAAAACGATCCCTAGCAAGGCGCTAAGGGATAATTACAACGGCATAGATAACCATAAGTTCCAATTGGAAACTATATGGCTTCTATTTTTAATCCAACGAAAAGACAATAAACGGATTACATCAAATAAGTTACTCCTACTACAAAAAGAATTATTAAAAACAACTCCGTTCCGAAACCGCCAAATGGCCCATAGAAGAGTAAGGATGACCGCAACGATCCGATCTTTGAAGATAGCTTGTAATCGAACACCCTCGAGCCATGTAATAAACGTATCCCACGAGGAGCAAATGGGAAGAGCACAATCAAGCCACACCCGAACTCGAAGCCATATCTCTTTAGCCATATCACAATCGAAGAATAAGTGATCCCGAGTCTCTATGTCATTGTTACAAAGTGGACAAATAACCGAGTTGATCTCAATCCCTTTTGCAGAAAGGTTCCAACGAACGGGAAGAGCATCTAATCTCAAACGCCATAAAAAAATGTTAACTTTCCTTGGAAGAAACTTGAACCAAATTGTACTCACGTTAGTCGAAGGCAAAGAGGTTCGATCCATCATGTCCCTTGCAGCTTTAACAGTGTACGACTCATCTGAAATAAGCGAACAACACCAACGATCTGGGCGATCATAAAAAGTGCAGTCACCGATCTCCTCCTGAAGATTAGCGAGAAGTTGGTTGTTACGACTACCAATGTGATCTCTCGTCCAGTTCCATTGCCATGCACCATCTACCCGTTTCTCGGCAATCGAATCTAGTTTATTGGCATCCAGGTGGTAGAGTCGATTAAAACGGGACGATAACGTTGAATTGCCACACCATAGGTCATTCCAAAAGCGTATAGAGCAACCATTACCAACTTTCATTTTGAATGTGTCTGGAGGAAGTGTACCATCGGAACTCACCTTTAAACAACACGCAACAATAGAAGACCAAATACTTGAACTATTACATTCCACATGATCAAAAAGAGGCCCATGAATAGACTTAATGATATTAACCCACATCTCTTCCGGATTATTTAAATACCTCCAACGCCATTTATTAATCAATGCCAAATTGAAAGCTTTAAGACTCCCTACATTAAGACCACCTTTATCAAATGGAGCAAGAATTTTATCCCACTTTACCCATGACATCTTTTTGGTGGATTTGTTACCACCCCAAAAAAATCGAGCCCTAATAGATTCAAGACATTTAAGAACCGTTTCCGGGCATTTAAATAAAGACATAAAATAAATACCAATGCTCCCCATAACAGACTTAACCAATGTTAATCTACCACCGGAAGAAATGAGTGCCGCCTTCCACGTAGATAATTTATCCCGAAATCTGTCTACCAAGCTATCCCAATTTGAAATTAATTTCATATTAGAACCAATCGGTAGACCCAGATAAGTAGTAGGAAATGAGCCTACACGAGTACCTGCAGCAGCAGCATAAGCAATGATCTCGGAAGTGTCCACCCCGACACCAAAAAGATGGGATTTATTAACATTTATCCGCAAACTGGACACTAAAAAAAATGCTTCTAAAATGAGGAGAATCCGGTTTAGTTCTTGAGAACTCCAATGAGAGAAAATAATAAGATCATCCGCATAAATAAAATGAGATAAATGAATGTTATCTGTTCCCACTTTGATACCACGAATGAAGTTGTTCTCCATAGCACGAGAAAAAGCTAAGTGGAGACCTTCCATTACAATAATAAACAAGAACGGGCTTAGAGGATCACCCTGTCTTAACCCTCTTTTGATTGGGAATTCACGAGTCGGACTACCATTTACCAAAACTGAAGTCTTAGCCGAGAAAAGACACCCCCTTATCCAGGCGCACCACTTGGTTCCGAAACCCAACGAAGATAACATGAACATCAAATAATCCCAATTAACCGAATCATAGGCTTTTTCAAAATCCACCTTCAAAAGTAACATTTTTTTCTTAGCTTTCTTATACCATGAAATAATCTCGGACAACATTAATGGGCCATCTAAAATCTGTCGCCCCGAAATGAAAGCCGTCTGAACCGGGCTAATGATCTTGTCAATCACACTTAGAACACGGTTCGTGAGAATCTTCGTGACAATCTTATAAAAAAAACCCACCAAAGAAATGGGTCGAAAATCAGTCACAAGAATCGGGTTCACAACTTTCGGAATAAGGGTGAAAAAAGCCGAATTTGCACCGTGAGGCATAGTGCCTGAAGAAAAAAATCTTCGGATATCCCTGCCAATATCAAATTGAAAAATGTCCCAAAAATATTTAATGAAACGAAAAGAAATACCGTCCGGTCCCGGTGCCTTAGAACTACCGCAATCCCATACCGCATTTTTTATCTCTAAATCATCCAAATCTCTTTCAAGAAAGTTAGCTTCATTATCAGTGAGACGATAATGAGGATTTAAATGGCCAAACTCCACGCCTGTATGTAAAACATCAAATTTGGACATGAAATGAGAAAAAAACTTATCTTTAATAACAAAAGGATCCTCTATCCAAGTACCATCAACCAACAATCCTTTTATATTCTGAGAGTGACGTTTATGTTTAAGAGACGCGTGGAAAAACTTGGAATTCTCGTCACCCTCAATGTCCCATTTAATACTAGATTTCTGAAACGAATCGATATCTTCCAATTTCGACAACTCGTCTCTTTCTACAACCAAACTGTTGCGCTCGTTAATCAGATCATCCCCCACTATACCAACATCAATAGAGATATCTATGTCATTGATCTTGTTCACAATCTCCTTATATCTCGCATCTTCATTAGATTTAGAAGAGCTAATCCAGCTTTTTAGATGACCCTTCATTAATCTAAACTTAGCCACAATGTCTAGCTCTTTGTTCAAGTTAACAATGTCCCAAGCCTTACGAACGGTAGAATCGAAATCTTGACGGGCAAACCACGATTCAAAAATCTTAAAATACGTTGGGCCAAAATCGACCTTATCTTGAAAAAGAAGGATCGGAGAGTGATCCGAAAGTCCCCGAGCCAAAACTGAGCCTTTCAAGTTGTCTATAACATTAAGCACGTTGTTAGTAGTAAAAAATCTATCAATTTTACTTAACTTACTACCCGCCTTATTACGCCAAGTGAAATGAAGACCGCCTAACGGGACTTCATATAACGAGTTGCTTTCAATGAAGTCATTAAAAACCCGAGCATCTTGGACACAAAAATTGGAACCACATTTATCTTCCCGAGTTCTAACCGAATTCCAATCTCCAAAAAAGATAAACTCGCCCGGATGGGAGTCCATGAAGGAGGAAAGCTTATTCCACAACAAAATCTTATCCGATAATGCTTGAGGGGCGTAAACATTAACCATAAAGACCTCCGTATTCTCACGGATCCACGTACCTTTAACTATAACAAAATTATCATCGCACCACATTCCGCTTTTAGAGAAAACATTCGGATCCCATAACGAAATAATACCGCCCGAAAAACCACGAGCCAAACTCAACGCATACTCAAAATTGTGATTGCCCCAAAATGATCTCAAACGATACATAAAAAATCTAGACATCTTTGATTCTTGAATACCTAAAAATTGCACGTTCAACGAAACACATAAGCCTTTTATCCACTTCCTCTTAGAATACATTTTCGACCCGCAACTATTGATGGAAAGGATCTTCATTGGAAACCAAATTTCCCGCCATCATGGTTCATCGCAGCATTACACCCCTTTAAATTACAGCCCAGTAATTCGCCAATACCAAATATGTCTTCGCTTAGATTCTGTGAAGTAAAAATTGGTGTAGGATCATGATTCAATATCGTGAAAGGTGTATGACAGTTAACCGAGCCCCCAGAGAACGAGCCTCTAGGTACTTTAGAAAAACCAGGAGGTTGTGAACAAGTAGAACTTGCAGCAATTGGTTTAGTATGTATCGAATCCGTCGTATCATATGTGCTTGTAACAATAGGTTCATTGAATGATCCCACCTGATCACTAGCCGAGCAATTAACCGATATCTCCTCATTACACTCATCAACTTTGATACCTGAAAAAGAGTCAATTTGTATACCAGAAAACTCCTTTAGGTGATCTGAAATTGGCTGATCAGAGACATCAGACGAACTACTATATTGGTCATCATTATTAGAGGTAGCATCGGAAACAGGTTCAATAGTAGATTCAATATCGAACAACCACGTTCCAACTTCATGAGCATAAACCTCCACATTAACGCCTTTAATACCAATCGTCACACTAGATGAAATAGGTTTCTTATCATGTGTAGCAATGCAAACTCTACTAGAAGATAAAGGCAGTTTACAATTAGATTCAAAAAAAAGAAATCTACCAAACAATGATGCTGCCTTCTTACTTGCATTCGTTCCCCACGCGCACGTAGGCAGCCCCGATATTTCGATCCAAACAATTCTTTCATCAACCGTGAAATTATCCCATGGTTCTTTGATGCATGAGAACAATGACATAATGTTAGCATTCATTTTGAAGGCTGTAGCTGCCACTACTGTCTTGAATTTAAACCAGACCCAATAGCCACCAACATATTGAATGTCAAAATTTGAAAAACCCTCGGCTAAGCATGCTCTGTAAACCGAATAGAGAACACCCACATCTTTAACTTTAGCCATAACAACGTAATCATTATTAGAGATCGAGATTAAATCAGAATCATCAATAGAAAATGCTTTTGCGGGAGGTTTTATAACAGACGCCTTGGAAACATAAGAGTTCTCATCTTCAATATCATCCTTCTTTTTTCCTGAATTCTTGATAATCTTATGAATAACGTTAACAGCTTTTGGTGCCGAATCTTCATCACTACCGACAACAGGTGTAACCCGCTTTGGTACATACTTGGTAGTTTTAGAGCTATCGGATTTAGAAGCTTGCACATAAAGGTGAAAACTCCCCATCCATACATCTGCAAGCTTATTTTCCATACCAAGCACATGCTTAACTCCCATGAATCTAATGAAACCAAAACGTTTACCGGATTTTGCTCTCTTCTTTGCTATGTAAACATCAACCAAGTAACCATAGCCATCAAACACCTTCCATAAGGCCGGAACGTCGGCCTGTTCCGGAAAATTAGTAACAAAGAACGATTGAAATTCATTCTCCGTCCGTTTCTGTAAATCGATGTCAAGTTTCCGATAAAAAGATTTTCTGCTGCGTCATTTCTTCACTTTCCACCCATCTTTGAGCGGTACAAATCTAGTGTTACCCACCATGGTGATAGTGATAGGCGTTTGAGCCCGCCAGAGATAGCCGGATGAAGATCTCCCGGCGTTTGCACCCGCCTGAGAAGATCAGGGAAGAAGAACAGATGAGATCTTAGATTTAGTGTGAAAGGGGAGTTTACTGTATTGAACCTATATTCTTATATTTATGAAAAACTGTCTACAAATGGCCTCTTTTTGCTGATTGACTAGGGCCCTTAAAATTAACAGGACGACCCTAATCGTATAACTTGCTGGCCAATCCAAATGTTGCGTTTCACGAGATCTTCCTCGCGTTTCGTGAGGCATGTTTCAAACGCAAGATTCATCATCCAACATGAGATTTCGTGTCGCACCGATTCTCGTTTCTTTTGTTCAAACTCTTCACAACTCAACAATCTCCCACTTAAAGATTTTGAACAAACCATAACACCGATTTCCATTCCAACTATACGTTATATAAGCCCATTTATACCGCTAAGGAAACTTGAGACACGCACATTCCACTCATGACAAGCTGACAACTTTCGGTAAAGAGCACTTCAACTTTTGATTGTCGAAATTTTGAAACCAACCGCCTCAACTGTCAACGTTGTTCAAACACTCACAAACCACAATAATTCTAGATCACGTGGTTATATAAAGAGCATTATAGTAATTTCATATTTTATAGTTACAAACTTATTTTCACAATCTATTTTAATTAACTTTTATTAAGCTCTAAAGTTATTCCTATAAAATAATGTTAAATGTTTAAATTTAAAAGAAATTATCAAATACAGTACTCGTACAGTTAGTTTAACGTTGACGACAAGTGAAATGTCCCGTTCATATTGATTATAAACGTTCCATTTTAATTGATTTCGTCGCGAGGTTTTGACCTCTATATGAGACGTTTTTCAAAGACTGCATTCATTTTTAAAATAACCATAACCTTTATTTTGTCTATAAAGGTTTAAAAAGCATTACGTAGATTATCAAATAATGATAATCTAAAATATACCGTTTACACACGATCATTACATAATGGTTTACAATAAGAATATATTACATCAAAAATAAGTTTCTTGAATGCAGTTTTTACATAATATCATACAAGCATGGACTCCAAATCTTGTCCTTATTTTAGTATGCAACAGCAGAAGCTCTTAATAATCACCTGAGAATAAACATGCTTAAAACGTCAACAAAAATGTTGGTGAGTTATAGGTTTAACCTATATATCATCAAATCATAATAATAGACCACAAGATTTCATATTTCAATATACATCCCATACATAGAGATAAAATTCATTCATATGGTGAACACCTGGTAACCGACATTAACAAGATGCATATAAGAATATCCCCTATCATTCCGGGAAATCCTTCGGACATGATAAAAACGAATTCGAAGTACTAAAGCATCCGGTACTTTGGATGGGGTTCGTTAGGCCCAATAGATCTATCTTTAGGATTCGCGTCAATTAATAGATTGGTTTACTAATTCTTAGGCTACCAAGCAAAAGGGGCATATTCGGCTTCGATCATTCACCCATATAATGTAGTTTCATTTACTTGTGTCTATTTCGTAAAACATTTATAAAATTGCATGTATTCTCATCACAAAATATTAGATTTTAAAAGTGGGACTATAACTCACTTTCACAGATTTACTTCGTCGGGAAGTAAGACTTGGCCACTGATCGATTCACGAACCTATAACAAATACGTACATATATATCAAAGTATGTTCAAAATATATTTACAACATTTTTTTAATACGTTTTACTGTTTTAAGTTTATTAAGTCAGATGTCCTCGTTAGTAACCTACAACTAGTTGTCCACAGTTAGATGTACAGAAATAAATTGATATATATTATCTTGAATCAATCCACGACCCAGTGTATACACGTCTCAGGCTAGATCACAACTCAAAGTATATATATTTTTGGAATCAACCTCAACCCTGTATAGCTAACTCCAACATTACTGCGTATAGAGTGTCTATGTTGTTCCAAATAACATATATACATGAGTCGATATGATATGTCAAAACATTTGCATACGTGTCTATGGTATCCCAAGATTACATAATATATTAGAATACATGTATAATACAATATAAGTTAGCTAGGATATGATTAATATAGATTTGTTACCAATTTTCACGTAGCTACAACAAGCAAAAAATATCCAATCTTGTTTTACCCATAACTTCTTCGTTTTAAATCCGTTTTGAGTGAATCAAATTGCTATGGTTTCATATTGAACTCTATTTTATGAATCTAAACAGAAAGAGTATAGGTTTATTGTCAGAAATATAAGTTGCAAGTCGTTTTTGTAAGAGGTAGTCATTTCAGTCGAAAGAACGACGTCTTGATGACCATTTTGAAAAACATACTTCCACTTTGAGTTTAATCATGATTTTTGGATATAGTTTCATGTTCATAAGAAAAATCATTTTTCCAGAAGAACAACTTTTAAATTAAAGTTTATCATAGTTTTAAATTAACTAACCCAAAACAGCCCGCGGTGTTACTACGACGGCGTGTATCCGGTTTTACGGAGTTTTTCGTGTTTTCAGGTTTTATATCATTAAGTTAGGATATCATATAGATATAGAACATGTGTTTAGTTGATTTTAAAAGTCAAGTTAGAAGGATTAACTTTTGTTTGCGAACAAGTTTAGAATTAACTAAACTATGTTCTAGTGATTACAAGTTTAAACCTTCGAATAAGATAGTTTTATATGTATGAATAGAATGATGTTATGAACATCATTACTACCTCAAGTTTAGTAGGTAAACCTACTGAAAGTGACAAGAAATGATCTAGCTTCAAAGGATCTTGGATGGCTTGAAAGTTCTTGAAGTAGAATCATGACACGAAAACAAGTTCAAGTAAGATTATCACTCGAATTAAGATAGTTATAGTTATAGGAATTGAATCAAAGTTTGTATATGAGTATTACCTTGATTTAGAATGATATCTTACTGTAAACAACAAGGATTTCTTGAGGTTGGATGATCACTTTACAAGATTGGAAGTGAGCTAGTAAACTTGGAAGTATTCTTGATTTTATGAAACTAGAACTTGTAGAATTTATGAAGAACACTTAGAACTTGAAGATGGAACTTGAGAGAGATCAATTAGATGAAGAAAATTAAAGAATGAAAGTGTTTGTAGGTGTTTTTGGTCGTTGGTATATGGATTAGATATAAAGGATATGTAATTTTGTTTTCATGTAAATAAGTCATGAATGATTACTCATATTTTTGTAATTTTATGAGATATTTAATGCTAGTTGCCAAATGATGGTTCCCACATGTGTTATTGACTCACATGGGCTGCTAAGAGCTGATCATTGGAGTGTATATACCAATAGTACATACATCTAAAAGCTGTGTATTGTACGAGTACGAATACAGGTGCATACGAGTAAAATTGTTGATGAAACTGAACGAGGATGTAATTGTAAGCATTTTTGTTAAGTAGAAGTATTTTGATAAGTGTCTTGAAGCCTTTAAAAAGTATATAAATACATATTAAAACACTACATGTATATACATTTTAACTGAGTCGTTAAGTCATCGTTAGTCGTTACATGTAAATGTTGTTTTGAAACCTTTAGGTTAACGATCTTGTTAAATGTTGTTAACCCATTGTTTATTATATCTAAAGAGATGTTAAATTATTACATTATCATGATATTATGATATATTAATATATCTTAGTATGATATATATACAGTTAAATGTTGTTACAACGATAATCGATACATATGTGTCTCGTTTCAAAATCATTAAGTTAGTAGTCTTGTTTTTACATATATAGTTCATTGTTAATACACTTAATGACATGTTTACTTATAATTTATCATGATTAAACATAGTGTATCAATATCTTAATATGATTCATATGTATTTAGTAAGACGTTGTTATAACAATAATCGTTATATATATCGTTTCGAGTTTCTTAATTCAATAAAATCAATTTTATGTATATAACTCATTGTTAAAATACCTAATGAGATACTTACTTATCATAATATCATGTTAACTATATATATAATCATATATATGTCATCATATAGTTTTTACAAGTTTTAACGTGCGTGAATCACCGGTCAACTTGGGTGGTCAATTGTCTATATGAAACCTATTTCAATTAATTAAGTCTTAACAAGTTTGATTGCTTAACATGTTGGAAACATTTAATCATGTAAATATCAATTTCATTTAATATATATAAACATGGAAAAGTTTGGGTCACTACAGTACCTACCCGTTAAATAAATTTCGTCCCGAAATTTTAAGCAGTTGGAGGTGTTGGCGTATCTTCTGGAAATAAGTGCGGGTATATCTTCTTCATCTGATCTTCTCGTTCCCAGGTGAAATCGGGTCCTCTACGAGCATTCCATCGAACCTTAACAATTGGTATCTTGTTTTGTTTAAGTCTTTTAACCTCGCGATCCATTATTTCGACGGGTTCTTCGATAAATTGAAGTTTTTCGTTGATTTGGATTTCATCTAACGGAATAGTGAGATCTTCTTTAGTAAAACATTTCTTCAAATTCGAGACGTGGAAAGTGTTATGTACAGCCGCGAGTTGTTGAGGTAACTCAAGTCGGTAAGCTACTGGTCCGACACGATCAATAATCTTGAATGGTCCAATATACCTTGGATTTAATTTCTCTCATTTACCAAATCGAACAACTCCTTTCCAAGGTGAAATCTTAAGCATGACCATCCCTCCAATTTCAAATTCTATATCTTTTCTTTTAATGTCGGCGTAGCTCTTTTGTCGACTTTGGGCGGTTTTCAGCCGTTGTTGAATTTGGATGATCTTCTCGGTAGTTTCTTGTATTATCTCCGGACCCGTAATCTGTCTATCCAGGGCTTCACTCCAACAAATTGGAGACCTGCACTTTCTTCCATAAAGTGCTTCAAACGACGCCATCTCAATGCTTGAATGGTAGCTGTTGTTGTAGGAAAATTCTGCTAACGGTAGATGTCGATCCCAACTGTTTCCGAAATCAATAACACATGCTCGTAGTATGTCTTCAAGCGTTTGTATCGTCCTTTCACTCTACCCATCAGTTTGTGGATGATAGGCAGTACTCATGTCTATACGAGTTCCTAATGCTTGCTGTAATGTCTGCCAGAATCTTAAAATAAATCTCTCATCCCTATCAGAGATAATAGAGATTGGTATTCCATGTCTGGAGACGACTTCCTTCAAATACAGTCGTGCTAACTTCTCCATCTTGTCATCTTCTCTTATTGGCAGGAAGTGTGCTGATTTGGTGAGACGATCAACTATTACCCAAATAGTATCAAAACCACTTGCAGTCCTTGGCAATTTAGTGATGAAATCCATGGTAATGTTTTCCCATTTCCATTCCGGGATTTTGGGTTGTTGAAGTAGACCTGATAGTTTCTGATGCTCCGCTTTGACCTTAGAACACGTCAAACATTCCCCTACGTATTTAGCAACATCGGCTTTCGTACCTGGCCACCAAAAATGTTTCTTGAGATCCTTGTACATCTTCCCCGTTCCAGGATGTATTGAGTATCTGGTTTTATGAGCTTCTTTAAGTACCATTTCTCTCATATCTCCAAATTTTGGTACCCAAATTCTTTCAGTCCTATACCAGGTTCCATCTTCCCGAATATTAAGATGCTTCTTCGATCCTTTGGGTATTTCATTCTTTAAATTTCCCTCTTTTAAAACTCCTTGTTGCGCCTCCTTTATTTGAATAGTAAGGTTATTGTGAATCATTATATTCATAGATTTTACTCGAATGGGTTCTCTGTCCTTTCTGCTCAAGGCGTCGGCTACCACATTTGCCTTCCCCGGGTGGTAACGAATCTCAAAGTCGTAATCATTCAACAATTCAATCCATCTACGCTGCCTCATGTTCAGTTGTTTCTGATTAAATATGTGTTGAATACTTTTTTGGTCGGTATATATAATACTTTTGACCTCATATAAGTAGTACCTCCAAGTCTTTAATGCAAAAACAACCGCGCCTAATTCCAAATCATGCGTCGTATAATTTTGCTCGTGAATCTTCAATTGTCTAGACGCATAAGCAATTACCTTCATTCGTTGCATTAATACACAACCGAGACCTTGCTTTGAGGCGTCACAATATATCACAAAATCATCATTCCCTTCAGGTAATGACAATATAGGTGCCGTAGTTAACTTTTTCTTCAACAATTGAAATGCTTTATCTTATTCATCCTTCCATTCAAATTTCTTCCCTTTATGCGTTAATGCAGTCAAGGGTTTTGCTATTTTGGAAAAATCTTGGATGAATCTCCTGTAATAACCAGCCAGCCCTAAAAATTAGCGTATGTGTTTTGGAGTTTTCGGGGTTTCCCACTTTTCAACGGTTTCAATCTTTGCTGGATCCTCCTGAATACCTTCTTTGTTCACTATATGACCGAGGAATTGAACTTCTTCCAACCAAAATGCACACTTTGAAAACTTAGCGTACAGTTTTTCTTTTCTCAGCAACTCTAGCACTTTTCTCAAATGTTCTTCGTGCTCTTGATCATTCTTCGAGTAAATAAGTATGTCACCGATGAAAACAATGACAAACTTGTCAAGATATGGCCTACACACTCGGTTTATGAGGTCCATGAACATAGCTGGTGCGTTAGTCAATCCAAACGGCATAACCATAAACTCGTAATGACCGTAACGCGTCCTAAAAGCAGTCTTTAGAATATCATCCTCCTTCACCCGCATTTGATGATGCCCAGAACGTAAATCAATCTTTGAATAAACCGACGAGCCTTGTAGTTGATCAAATAAGTCATCGATTCTCGGTAGTGGGTAGCGGTTCTTGATGGTAAGTTTGTTCAACTCTCGGTAGTCGATACACAACCTAAATGTACGATCCTTCTTCTTGACAAACAAAACAGGAGCTCTCCACAGTGATGTGCTTGGTCGAATGAAACCACGTTCTAAAAGTTCTTGTAATTGGCTCTGAAGTTCCTTCATTTCGCAGGGTGCGAGTCTGTATGGAGCACGAGCTATTGGTGCAGCTCCCGGTACAAGGTCTATTTGAAATTCAACGGATCGGTGTGGAGGTAGTCCCGGTAATTCTTTCGAAAATACATCGGGAAATTCTTTTGCGACGGGAACATCACTGATGTTCTTTTCTTCAGGTTTAACTTCCTCGATGTGTGCTAGAATAATGTAACAAAATTTTCTTATTAGTTTTTGCGCCTTCAAACTACTAATAAGATTTAATTTCGCGTTGTTCTTTTCTCCGTACACCATTAAAGGTTTTCCTTTTTCACGCATAATGCGAATCGCATTTTTGTAACAAACGACCTTTGCTCTTACCTTCTTCAACCAGTCCATGCCAATTATTACATCAAAACTCCCTAACTCGACTGGTATTAAATCAATCTTAAACGTTTCATCACCCAGTTTAATTTCTCTATCCCGACATATATTATCTGCTGAAATTAATTTATCATTTGCTAATTCGAGTAAAAATTTATTATCCAAAGGCGTCAATAGGTAACTTAATTTAGCACAAAATTCTCTACTCATATAGCTTCTATCCGCACCCGAATCAAATAAAACATAAGCAGATTTACCGTCAATAAGAAACGTACCCGTAACAAGCTCCGGGTCTTCCTGTGCTTCTGCCACATTAATATTGAAAACTCTTCCACGGCCCTGCCCATTAGTATTCCCCTGATTCGGACAATTTCTAATAATGTGGCCCGGTTTTCCACATTTATAACAAACAGCGTTGGTATTACTTGCTCCGACACTATTCATTTCAGCATTACTTGTTCCGACATTATTTGTTCCTTTAGTTCTGTTAAACTTTGGTCCGTAGACCTCACACTTTGTCGCGCTATGACCATTTCTTTTATACCTGTTGCAAAATGTCGTGCAAAACCCCTGATGATTTTCTTCACACCTATGACATGGCTGTTTTTGGTTTTTGTTGCCGTTGTTGTTATTGATGTTGTTGTTGGGATTGTTATTGTTGTTGAAACGGTTGTTGTTGTTGTTGGGATGTTTGTTGAAGTTATTGTTAGGATTGCGGTTATTGTTGCGATTGTTGTTGCGGTTGTTGGGATAGTTGTTGCGATTGTGGTTGTAATTGTTGTTGTTGTTGTTGTACTGGTGACTCTTGTCACCGTTTTCCTCCCATTTCCTCTTGAGTTGTTTCGTGTTGGCTTCTTCGGCCGCCTGCTCTTTAATTCTTTCCTCAATTTGATTTATGAGTTTATGAGCCATTCGACTTGCCTTCTGTATAGAATCGGGCTCGTGTGAACTCACATCTTCTTGAATCCTTACTGGTAACCCTTTTACAAACGCGTCGATCTTCCCTTCTTTATCTTCAAATGCTCCCGGACACAATAGGCACAACTCTGTGAATCGTCGTTCATATGTGGTAACGTCGAACCCTTGTGTTCGTAACTCTCTAAGTTCTGCCTTGAGTTTATTGACTTCGTTTCTAGGACGGTACTGCTCGTTCATCAATTGCTTGAATGCCGACCACGGTAGTGCGTAAGCAGCATTTTGTCCTACCTGTTCAAGATAGGTGTTCCACTACATTAACGCAGTACCTGTGAAGGTATGCGTAGCGTACTTAACTTTGTCCTCTTCAGTACACTTACTTATGGCAAACACCGATTCGACTTTCTCGGTCCACCGTTTCAATCCAATTGGTCCTTCGATTCCATCAAATCCCAAAGGTTTGCAGGCAGTGAATTCTTTGTAGGAGCATCCTACACGATTTCTTGCGTCGTTAGCTGCATTGCTAGATTCAGAGTTATTGTTGGCATGTAGCGCAGCCTGTACTGCAGCTATGTTTGCAGCAAGAAAGGTACGAAATTCCTCTTTGCTCATATTCATGGTGTATCGAGTAGTCGGTGCCATTTCATTCAAAATAGCCAACTGAATCGAGTTAATCATACAGAATATTAAGAGTAATCAATAGTATTTCGTAGCATAATATGAACTCATTTATAAAAGCTTTTTCTTCATATTAGCGTTTTATAAGTTTAAATTCGGGTACTACCTACCCGTTAAGTTCATACTTAGTAGCTAATATACAATTCAACTACTACAATTCCATATGAAAAACTGATTATAATAATACATCACATACAAATATTCTTCAAACTTATAACTTCGCTATATTACATATAACATGAAATATAGTACACTATGATACAGGACAGTTTTGAAGATAAATCTAGTTAATACGCTAGTTGTTCAGCAAAGGAAATAAAGACACGTAATTCATAAGTCCAGAAACAAGTCATGCATTCTGGTTTTACTAAGACGACTTCCCATCCTTGGTCTTGTGGAAATTAACCGTTATGACCATTGGCTAGGCAGCATGTTGTAATGTCGTTAAAAGGACGAGGGTTTCGTAATGTCAAACAGCCCCGTAATAATCTAAAAACCTTGTTTCTCACCCCAACTACTGAATCCGTCACTTGTGGGAAGGTTTTATTTAAAAGTTGCAATCCGATGTTCTTTTTCTCACTTTGGTAAGAAGTGAACATCACTAACCCGTAAGCATAACATGCTTCTTTATGTTGCATGTTAGAAGCTTTTTCTAATTCACAAAATCCTATGTTGGGATATGTTGAGTCAAAATAGGTTCTTAACCCGTAGCGTAAAATTGCATTTGGGTTCCCCGCATTTAATGCTTTAAAGAAAACACGGCGTAACTTACGGTCTCCCCAATGTGATATACTCCACCTATCAAAGGAAAACCTTTTATAAACTAAGGCATTTATGGAAAGTCTTTCAAATGTTTGACAAGTTAATTTCACCATAGCTAAATGTGCTGATGAATTCTGACCGACTCTAGACAAGATTTCTTCAATCATATCCTCTGGTAGGTCTTCTAAAACATTCGGTTGTCTACCCTTAACGTCCATTTTTTTTATACTGTAAAATAGACAAGGATTAGATTCGTAAAAGATAATTACTAAATAATACAAACAATTTTTACATAGAACATAAAAGTACAAGCACACTACAATACATATAATATATAACATGATTACAACCCTCTAATCTGAATCACTAGTTTCTTCTTCTTCGGACTTGGTTCGTTTTCCTAATTTTCTAGGAATATATGGTGTTCCTCTAATACGAGCCGTCGTTTTCCACAATGGTTTAGAAAAACCTGGTGGTTTAGAGGTTCCCGGGTCGTTGTTACATTTTAGGAAATACGGATGTTGCCGATACATATAAAGTTCATCGGGGTTGGAATCGGGTTTCTCTATTTTTATACCTTTTCCCTTATTAATTTCTTTTGCTTTATTAAATTGGGTCGAGGTAATTTCTATAACATCATCGAAATCCTCATCGGGATCCGATTCATTGGAAAATTGGTAATCTTCCCAATATTTTGCTTCCTCGGCGGAAACAACATTGACCATTATTAACTTTGGTCCGTTGGTTGAGGATTTTATTTTATTTAATAGATTTACTATAGGTATCAATATTTCTTCCTCCAGAACCTCTTCTTCTTCTGGTTCCTCCTCTTCCGATTCCTCCTCTTCTGGTTCCTCTTCTTCCGGTTCCTCCTCTTCCGGTTCCTCCTCTTCCGGTTCCTCTTCGAGAATTTGTGAATCTTCCCAAAATATATTTGACTCTTCATTATTATTAGGTGAATCAATGGGATTTGTACTAGAGGTAGACATCTATCACACAATATCAAACACGTTAAGAGATTAATATATCACATAATATTTACATGTTAATAATATATAGTTTCCAACAAAAAAATGTTAAGCAATCGTTTTTGAAGAAAAACACGGTCGAAGTCCAGACTCGCTAATGCATCCTAACAAACTCGGTAAGATACACTAATGCAATTTTCTGGTTCTCTAATACCAACGCTCGGATACCAACTGTGTGACGATCGCTCCAAATCCATATGGACGAACACGTCATTCATCGATTTCATTGCGAGGTATTTGACCTCTATATGATACGTTTTGTAAACATTGCATTCTTTTGAAAAGGCACACCATAAATGAATATTTAAATCAAAGGTTTTCGATATCTGATGATTTCTACATATAGACAATCACCGTAAATAATAGTTTACAATAGTAATTCCGTTGACAATGCAGTCAAAATAAGATACATGGTGATGATTTGGTGAATGCAACGTTTACTTGATAAATATGCCATGTAAGACTCCATGCACATAGCTTGTCCAACATATAAGCAAACAGCGGAAGACTTCTAGGGAACCTGAGAATAAACATGCTAACAAGTGTCAACACAAAGGTTGGTGAGTTCATAGTTTTAGTGTTTCGCATAATCGGTATATAAAGGTGGATCACAAGATTTCAGTTGTTTCATCCGAAACGTTTATCAAAATATTCTACAAAATTGAGCACCCTGGTAACTAAACTTAACGTATATATAATTTATACCCTTTGTATAATCATCTTAATAATACACGCAAACCAACGTGTACGCTTCTCAAATAGCATACGTCCGTTAAAAGGCTAGTGCTCTAGCTCAGACGGGGATATCAAGACCTATGGATCCATATACTACTACTCGCGCCCACCAGTTCTTATAACTGGCAGTTACTAGTTACCAAAGCTAAGGGATTTTCGGTTCAAACTCGGTGTAGAATTTAGTATGTACTTGTATCCATTGCGTTTAAAATAAAGTGCATGTATTCTCAGCCCAAAAATATAGATTTCAAAAGCAATTAAAAAGGGAGCAAATGAAACTCGCGCATATAAATCTAGTATTTTCAATATTTATAAACAGTCGCATGTATTCTCAACCCAAAAATATATTGAGTAAAAGGGATCATATGAAACTCACCTTAGCAGCACATAAGGTCATTCATCAAAAAGTGACCGTAACTCGGAATGCAAGATTAACCGTAGATCTCAACCTAGAGAACATATGTTGGTCAATACATGTCTAATAAACTAGGTTGGGTTATAGTGTATCACAATCCTAATGCTCGAGATCGACATACAAAAGTTATCAAAAGTCATTTCAAAAAGTCAATTTTGACAATTGTTCAACAAAACGAGACGTGCCTTATATAAGGATTCATTTACTTGGCTAGTAGTATTTTATCAATCTCATAAACAGGTTGTTTAAATATTAATTGCAGATTCAAAAGCAATTCCAATTAACGTCAATTATAATTCAGTTGACCATATCTTTTGATTCGTTCATCGAAATTACGCGATTTCTATATGAAAAGTTATTGATTTTTCGTCAGCTTTCCGAAAACATGTATATCATATACCTTTTACTAGTAATATATGTATTTAATTTGTGATTCATTATAAACTGTTTAACGACGAAATTTAGCATACAAGCATGTATAAATATATACTCGAGCACTAGACATGTATGCACTATTAATATATAAAAGATAAGATATGAATGCTCACGTATCAATATTGAGATTCAATATTGCAGGAAAGTACGTAGACACAACAGAGATGATAAATACTAGGTTTGACTTGCGAACAATACCCATGAACATTACCCATAACCTCCATAGCTATAACCCATAATTTCCTTAGTTCTATCCCGTTTGAAGCTTGTTTTGAAAGTGACACGCTCATGACCTCGTCGTAATATTTTATGTATAATATTACTAAAAATATTAAGATTAATAATAATAATAATCTTAATGTTATAATTCAGTAGGCTTATAACTACCTTTAGTGGTTTGATTCTTGATGTTATAATTCAGTAGGCTTATAACTACCTTTAGTGATTTGATTCTTGATTAAGAATACTAATAATGAAGTGTAAGAACAAAGATGATAATGGAGAGAAAGAAAGAAACACTTTGTAAGTGTGAGAAATGGTGCAAGTTTAATGCTTGCATTCATGGCTATTTATAGCAAAAATATCACAAGTTTAGGTAATACAATAATATTACTTTTGTGTATCAATAATTGACTATCCATAAATATATATATATATATATATATATATATATATATATATATATATATATATATATATATATATATATATATATATATATATATATATATATATATATTTATATATTATAACACTCCCCCTAGGATAGCAATTTTGTTTGTTGAAGATCAACTGTAAGTTACTGCCTCATTAAAAACCTTGCTAAAGAAAACCCAGTGGGAAAAACTTTAGCTAAGGGAAAAAGAGTGCATCATGGAGTTGACTCCCCCTCAAGTAGACATCGCTTCGGTTGTTACATCTTTTGAACATGTCTCATGCCAATGTTATGAACGTGTGTTCTGAAAATAGCAGTTGGAAGTGCTTTCGTGAAAAGATCAGCAAAGTTTTTGCTGGATTGAACATATCTCATTTCAATCTCGTTGTCCTTAATGAGATTTTGGTGTATGAGAAGAATCTAGGAGGTATGTGTTTGGTTTGTCACTTTTGATATACCCTTCTTTCCTCTGTGCTATGCAAGCTGCATTATCTTCATAGATAATTGTTGGACTTTTATCGCGTTCTAGTCCACAAGAATCAGTAATGATTTGTGTCATTGATCTCAACCAAAAATATTCCCGAGTAGCTTCATGTAATGCAATCACTTCGGCATGATTTGATGATGTAGCAACAAGTGTTTGTTTTTGAGAACGCCATGATATTGCAGTACCTCCATTTAGGAATACATATCAAGTTTGAGATTTAGCTTTATGTGGATCAGATAAATAACCTGCATCAGCATAACCAACCAAATCTTGTTTTGATTCGTTAGAATAAAATAATCCTAAATCAGTAGTTCCTCGAAGGTATCGAAATATGTGTTTGATCCCATTCCAGTGTCTTTTGGTAGGAGCAGAGCTGAACCTTGCCAACAAATTAACTGCAAAAGAAATGTCAGGTCTTGTACAATTTGTAAGATACATAAGAGCTCCAATTGCACTAAGATATGGTACTTCTGGTCCAAGAATATCTTCATGATCTTCACATGGACGAAATGGATCAGTTTCAACATTGAGTGATCTAACAACCATAGGAGTACTTAATGGTTTTGCCTTGTCCATATTGAAATGTTTCAAAATCTTTTCAGTATATGTTGTTTGATGTACAAGTAAACCATTAGGCATATGCTCAATTTGTAAACCAAGGCAATACTTGGTTTTTCCGAGATCTTTCATTTCAAATTCTTTCTTTAGAAGTTGAATGGCTTCATAGATCTCTTTATTTGTACCTATGATGTTAAGATCATCAACATAAACAGCTATGATCACATATCCGGATGTTGTTTTCTTAATGAAAACACAAGGGCAAGTAAGGTTATTTGTATACCCTTTGCTTATCAAGTAATCACTTAATCGGTTATACCACATACGTCCCGATTGTTTTAACCCATATAAAGATATTTGTAATTTAATCGAATACATTTCTTTGGGTTTTGCATTAGATGCTTCTGGTACCTTAAATCCTTCAGGTATCTTCATATATATATCACTATCAAGTGATCCATATAGGTAAGCAGTCACAACATCCATGAGATGCATTTCTAAATTTTTAGAAACTGCCAGGCTGATTAAGTACCTAAAAGTAATTGCATCCATAACAGGGGAATAAGTTTCTTCATAATCAATTCCCGGTCTTTGAGAAAAACCTTGAGCTACAAGTCTAGCTTTATACCTTGTAACTTCATTTTTCTCATTTCTTTTTCGGATAAAAATCCATCTGTATCCTACAGGTTTCACATCTTTAGGAGTGAGAATGATGGATCCGAAAACTTTTCTTTTATTGAGTGATTCTAATTCAGCTCGTATTGCTTCTTTCCATTGAGCCCAATCATGTCTATTTTGACATTCAACCATAGATGTTGGTTCTGGATCATCATCATTATTCATGATGTCATATGCAACATTAAATGAAAATTTCTCATCAAGATTTTTCATTTCATTTCGGTTCCATAATATTTTTGAATATGCATAATTGATTGCAATTTTTGTATTGACATCATCAATCTCCTCTGTAGTAGGAGTACTGATTTGTGGTTCTTCTTGAACACTTTCTTTTACTTCATTATCAGCTGATTTTCTTTTTCGAGGATTTTTATCCTTTGAACCAATTGGTCTTCCACGTTTCTGACATGGCAAAGATTCATGAGTGACGTTATTGCCAGCTTTTGGAATTTCAATTCGAGCTGGAGTATTTACTACTGGTATATATGATTTTGTCACCGTTTTTGTATCTGTAAATGCATCAGGCAATTGATTTGCAAGTTCTTGTATATGCATTATCTTTTGAACTTCTGTCTCGCATTCTTTTGTGCGAGGATCAAGATACTTTAATTGAGGTTCACACCATGAAACATCATTTTCTTTATTTTTCATTTCTCCCCCTAATCTAGGGAACAATGTTTCATTAAAATGACAATCAGCAAAACGTGCTGTAAAAACGTCACCTGTCATAGGTTCAATATACCTTAATATTGAAGATGTTTCATATCCAACATATATATTCCCAACCTCCTTTGAGGACCCATTTTTGTACGTTGTGGTGTCGCAATTGGAACATACACTGCACAACCAAATGTTCTAAGATGGGAACTATTTGGCTCTTGACCAAAAGCAAGTTGTAGGGGGGAATATTTATGACTTGCACTTGGTCTGATGTGAATCAATGCAGCAGCATGTAAAATTGCATGACCCCATATAGATACAGGGAGTTTTGTTCTCATTATCAATGGTCTAGCGATTAACTGTAAACATTTAATCAATGACTCGGCTAAACCATTTTGTGTATGCACATGAGCAACAGAATGTTCAACAACAATTCCTATAGACATGCAATAGTCATTAAATGCTTGAGATGTAAATTCACCAGCATTATCAAGTCTCACCCTTTTAATGATGTAATCAGGAAAATGTGCTCTCAATTTAATAATTTCGGCAAGAAATTTTGCAAATGCCACATTACGGCTTGATAACAGACAAACATGAGACCATCTACTAGATGCGTCTATTAGGACCATGAAATATCTAAATGGTCCACATGGTGGATGAATTGGTCCACAAATATCACCTTGAATTCTTTCAAGAAATATTGGTGATTCTTTCTCAACCTTAAGTGGTGAGGGTCTAGTTATCAATTTTCCAAGAGAGCAAGATATACATGGAACCATTGTATCATGAAGGATTTTTCTATCCTTCGGTGGATGTCCATGTGTACATTCAATAATTCTTTTCATTATTGTTGATCCTGGATGGCCCAATCTGTTATGCCATAAATTAAATACACCAGGATCAATATACTTTTCTTTAATCACCATATGTGCTTCTGGTACATTTATATGTGTATAATGTAATCCAGAATTAAGTCTTGGCAGTTTTTCAATCACGTGATTCTTGTTAGTGATACTTAAATATTTCTCATTTTCTGCCGTTACTGACTGATAATCATATCCATTAAGGTATATGTCAGAAAAACTCAATAAATTTCTGCTTGACTTAGAAGAGAATAAGGCATTATTAATTAAAAATGTTGTACCGTTAGGTAATATGAATTTTGCCTTTCCTATCCCTTCTATCAAGTTAGCAGCACCTGATATTGTATGTATAGTTCCTTCCGTTGGTTTCAAATCAATGAAATATTTTTCAGATTTAAGTATAGTGTGTGTAGTACCACTATCTGCTATACAGAGATCTCCACTACTTGATTGATGTTGTGTTCCAGCAGAATTCATATTAAACTTCATATATAAGAAAAAAACAGTAAGTATATAAATGTTACACAAAATGTTTATTACATACAAATAGATAAAACTGAAACATTTGACATACATAGAATTGAAACATCAAACATAGAATTGGAACATTTGATAAAACATATAGAACTGAAACATTTGAGAAAACATGATGACAAAGGTTAAATCGTTTTATTTATAAAAGAAACATATTAATTTAATTCAAGAAATCTTCATATAAATCAGATGGTTGCTCAGTGACTGTTGGATCAATATTATCCACAAAATTTACTTCCTTTTCTTTACCTTTCAGCGAATCCTGATACATCTTAACAAGATGTTTAGATGTTCGGCAAGTATTAGCCCAGTGGCCCATTCTACCACATCTGTAACAAGATTCTTCAGAATTTTTAGAAGAATTTTCTTCAACATCTTGTTTAGTGGGCTTGTTTTGTGGTTGATATTTATATTTTCGTGGATTATTATTTCTTTGACCATCACGACCACGACCACGTCCACCCCCATTCCCATTACCATAAGGATGGTTTCTACCATAGTTATGGCTTTTGGCCTGATGATGGCGATGGTTATTATAACCACGACCTTGCCCGCGTCCTTGTCCCTGTTTATAATTATTTGCAGTATTTGCTTCAGGGATTGCAAGTGTACCAGTAGGACGGGATTGCTGATTTTTCATTAATAGCTCATCATTTTGCTCTGCAACCAAGAGATATGAATTAAGTTCAGGATATGTGTTGAACTTTAGCATTCTTAAATTTCTTTGCACTGTGATGTTGGCAGCATTCATTGTGGAGAAAGTTTTCTCCAACATGTCTGCATCACTTATTTCATGTCCACAGAATTTAAGTTGTGAGACTGTATTATACAGAGCTGAGCTGTATTCATTTACTTTCTTAAAGTCTTGGAACCTTAATGTTCTCCATTGATCCATAGCAGCTGGAAGTAAAATTTCTCTTTGATTATTGAATCTGCTTTTGAGACCTTCCCATAAAACATGGGGATCTTCTACAGTCACATAATTATTTTGTAAGCATTCATCAATATGTTGATGAATAAAGCAACATGCCGTTGCTTGTTCTTTTTCAGAACAAGTGTTGTTTTCATTTATGGTTTCAAGAATGCCCATTGATTTAAGATGCATTTTTACTTTTATAACCCATGGCATGTAGTTGTTTCCCGTTGATTCTAAAGGAGTAAATTTAAGCTTTTTCAGATTTGACATTTTCTATTATCAAAAATTAAAACAAACAACATGATAAATTAGAGTCAATTTATATTCATAAGTATATAAACATTAAACATAAATTTAATATAACATAAATGATAAGTAGGCGACAGTGTCGACCATATGTAAGCAATCATAAATAAATGTTATATAACATAAATGATAATTAGGTGACAGTGTCGACCATATAAATGTTAGATAATAGAAATATAAATGTTAGTAACATAAATGATAATTAGGCGACAGTGTCTACCATATAAATGTTAGATAATAGAAATATAAATGTTAGTAACATAAATGATAATTAGGCGACAGTGTCGACCATGTATTATTCAGGTGGTATAACCGACCATATATCATTTAGGTGGCAGAGCCAACCATAATTAGTATTAAGATTATCGTGCTGATAACGTGTCATAATTCAGTAGGCTTATAACTACCTTTAGTGGTTTGATTCTTGATGTTATAATTCAGTAGGCTTATAACTACCTTTAGTGATTTGATTCTTGATTAAGAATACTAATAATGAAGTGTAAGAACAAAGATGATAATGGAGAGAAAGAAAGAAACACTTTGTAAGTGTGAGAAATGGTGCAAGTTTAATGCTTGCATTCATGGCTATTTATAGCAAAAATATCACAAGTTTAGGTAATACAATAATATTACTTTTGTGTATCAATAATTGACTATCCATAAATATATATATATATTTATATATTATAACACTTAATATAATAATAATAATAATAATAATAATAATAATAATAATAATAATAATAAATAAATAAATAAATACTTAGGAGTAATATGTGTAAAAAAAACATCCGCAAGAGACCTGGTATTTATAGCCATAATTCCTGATTCTGATGCCCATGCGATCGCATGGGTTTTATGCCTATTTCTCATGCGATCGCATGGCCGTCAGATCCAGCTCACATATTTTTTGTTTTCTTGTTTATCGACATAATTAAATATAATATATATAATATATATAATTTAAATAATTAATTATATATTATATTAAATTCATGTGCATAGTTGACTTGTAATTTTCGCTCCGATGACTCGTACGTTGTCACTCGACTTATGTCCCGATTCCGGTTTCTCGAACGCATTTTCGTACGCTTAGAAAACTCGCAATTTACGTTTTGTGACCCGTACTTTTGTCAAAATATAGTCTTAAATTATCAATAAACTATATCATTCAAAGTGTATCTTAAACTTTCGAGTGTTTTGGTCATTTACTTTTATAAATCATTGTCTCGCTATTTGTTAATATATATATATATATATATATATATATATATATATATATATATATATATATATAAAATAACAAATCGTTTTATGACCAAGTTAATATATATTTTCAACATTCATAAACACGTTTTAAATATACGTCGTAAGTTATTCATACAATTAATATTCTAACTTATCATATATATTC
Source organism: Rutidosis leptorrhynchoides (assembly GCF_046630445.1). Taxonomy (NCBI): domain Eukaryota; kingdom Viridiplantae; phylum Streptophyta; class Magnoliopsida; order Asterales; family Asteraceae; genus Rutidosis; species Rutidosis leptorrhynchoides. The sequence continues at coordinate 491,728,695 of NC_092335.1, forward strand.
AAATAAATATTTAAACCAATAAGTTAAATGTACGGTATCAAAAAAATTAATACATTGTTACGTTTTCAAGTTATACTATATATATATATATATATGTATCTATAAACATATAATTGTTCGCGAATCGTCGAGAACAACCGAAAGGTATTTGAATATATGAAAATAGGTCAAAAATTTTGAGATTCAGTTTTACAGACTTTGTTTATCGTGTCGAAAATGTTACTCATACAAAGATTAAGTTTAAATTTTGTCAGAAATTTCCGGGTCATCACAGTACCTACCCGTTAAAGAAATTTCGTCCCGAAATTTGAGTGAGGTTGTCATGACTAACAATAAAAATGTTTTCATGCCGTATATGTGTTGATAAATAGAGTTTTATCACCGTTGAATAATATAGATAAAACAATCCGATTATTCGAAGCGTATGAGAGAAGTTATCGTAAAAGAGTGAAATGAAGAATAGAGATTCGTCTTAACTCTTGACGTATTAACGATTGATTTCCATAATTTAAGGAATAGAAAATCTTCATAATCTAAATAAGATTTGATTCTTCGGAATTTAAGGAAATTAAGATTTCTTTTGATTAAATGCGTAATTTGCCTCGATTGCTATGTTTGATATTTCGCTATAAATTGACCTCTTCTGTTTCATTATTTTCATCACTCTTACATCTTCTTCCTCATTTCCTATTTTCAAAAGATTGTAAAAATGCTTCATCCAGTTCTGATTCTTGATATACTCCTAACTTTCATATCTGTCATTCTTCTTTTTCATCTACCACCGGAGTAAGTTATTTTCTTCTACCATTACCTTGGGGTTATAGTGTTTTTCATTCTCCTGTGTCTTTATATTGCTATACGCATTGATATACACGGTTTGTAATTTCTGGGTGGTTGTTGGATTTTATATCTTCCCTTATATTTCGATGTCTCTGCTTCTGTCTTTCCATAATCATTGACATCCACAGTTAATACTCTCTCCAATTTACTGTGATTTATATATACTCCCATTGATATTTTGAAGCTTCATGCTTTTGTTTTATCTTCCCGACTTTAAATCAAGCGAATAATGGTCCAGAATTCGTAGTTATGAATTTCGGAATGAACATAATTAATGTTCTAAAAAAACGGTAATAGCACAATCTGACTTGTCAAATTACCAGAATACCTCGAAAAAGACCGAATCATTAAGAAAATATTTTCTTGATAGTTTAGAGGTTAAATAGAATGAAAGAGTTACGTAACATGGTTTATAATGAGGGTATGATCTGTGAACCTTTATCACGTTCCATTAGAAACTCAGCATGACTTACTGTAATATAATCACGTTGATCAAGTGTCATTATATTATACTAACTCATGCTTCAGTTCCCAACACCACTTCCAAAATATTCATATTTTAAACTCGAAGGTTTCAGAATTTAGAAACTAAAATAATTTCTTTTATGATGTTACACAGATATCGCAAGGAGAAAATTGATTTCCGATGAGAATGATTATGGAATTATCTCCAGAAATATGGAGGATATTTATAATGAAAGATACGATGATATCTTAGAATTTTTAATATCAGAGGATGATGAAGAATATTGTCCGCAAGGGTTTAGATTCGGAAGCAAGGTATTCGTTAATGGCTTCAGCAGATACTGAATAATTTGGATTCTTTGAAGGCAGGTTTAGTCTTTGTGATTTATCCACAGCCTCCTTCATACTTTGCTCAATCCGTTTTCCAGTTCCAAACCTTTTCTTTTTCTGAGCTTTGCCAACACACTATTCTTTATCATCAAACTTTTGGCTGTTAAGGTCGTTTATAGTTTTTGCTGCTTTATCAGCATTCATAGTTATCATAACCGAATCGTTGGTTATCAATCCGAGGTGTTTTCAAAAGTTTGAATGGTTTGCATGAAGATTGTAATTGTCAAGATACATATGATGTTCTAGAATTTTGAACGATAAAAAAAAAATTTCTTTTTTTTTCTTTTTTTTCTGGGTTTATGAATAGAAGTGATGTTCTAGCACAGTTTTGAAGTCAAAGTATAGCATTTGAAAGATGTAAGAATCTAAGAGTGATGTTTTCTGTTAAATCTTGACTGGGATTCTGATTTTTCAAAATCAGAATATGTAATTGAATTTGTATGGAAACGATTGTATATCGCTGTGAGCATAGTTAATAAATTTTGAATCAAAGTTGAAGAATGTACAGTATAACATATTAATTGTGAACTTATATATTTCCCGAGTATTACCTACCCGTTAAAGATTTCACAATTAATACTTTGTACAAAAGAATTTTTTTATTACCGTCTTTATGAAAATATATGTATGTATATTTTCTTCAGATGTAATACAGATTTGATGAGTTAATATCATATTAAGCTCATTTGATTTTTGAATTGAATGAATAATCTCTAAAACATTAAGTATTACATAATCTTCGCGGAGTATTTCACTAATGAAATCAATACTTCATTATTTATTCTTATTCCTCGGTGAAGGATGTTGATGCTCGTGGAATTCTTATGAACTTCATAAGATATAAATGATGTTTTGTAGAAAGTTTCGAGTACATCGAAGATAAAAGTGTAAAATCAAACATGTAATTGATTAATACACCAAGTTCATTATGAAATGGAATTCATTGAGTTGAAACAGATATTTGTAGTTAACGATGGTTAAGTTGTTAATGAAGGATGTACATTATAGCATATTAGTAATATGAATTAACCGAGTAGTATCTACCCCTTAAAATTCACACGTAATAGCTTAGTACGAAAAGATTCATGATGGTTTTAAAATTTATATATATAAGATATACATATAAATTCTTTAGATGAATTGAGTTATTACTTCATAACTCATTGATACAATATACTCGTTGTTGACTCGTAATGATGTCTACGGTGCTTTCTTGAACTAACAGAGCTTGTGATGTTAGAGGTGCTGCTAATTCTGACGATGTTGACAGCACTTCCTGTGCTGGTGAGGCTAAGGGTACTGTTGATGCTATTGGTAAAACAAGTCTAGCTTGTATCTTACACCATTCAGATAAGGGTTTCTACTCTATCTGATTTAGGGTTAAGGCTAGAATAGATAATCTCTAAACTTTAGAAATTACATAATCGTCGTAGAATGTTTCTCCGATGAAGTTATGAATCCATACTTCATCGTTTGTCGTTGCTGGTACTTCTTGGTACCTATGGTGCGTATGATGTTGATACCCGAGGTACAAATTGTGATGTTGAGGCGTGTAATGCGGATGTGGTTGTTGGTGGTGGTAATGATCCTGTTGGTGTGGATGATGGTGGTACCGGTTATGCTGCGGGTGCTGCTGCTGGTGTTCGTAACCCTTGCACCATATTCTCCAAAGTCACTACCCGAGCACGAAGCTCGTTGACTTCTTCTATTATACCGGGATGATCGGTGGTTCGGACGATGGGATAAATAAGATTTATAATATGGGATAGTATATAATCATGATGAGATACTCTGGAAATGAGAGAGAAAATAGTATTACGAATAGGTTCGCCGGTAAGTGCTTCAGGTTCTTCGCCAAGAGGTGAATGTGGTGGATGGAAGGGATCACCTTCTTCTTATCTCCAATGATTAAGTAGGCTACGAACCCATCCCCAATTCATCCAGAATAGGTGATGGCTGATTGGTTGATCCATTCCGGTTACACTTTCTTCAGAGTTCAGGTGAATATCCATATCCGAATAGCTGTCAGAATTTAAGGAATTTGAACTAGATACGGGATCCATCTTGTATAATTAGAGAGATAATTTTTGATATGAAATAGATTATAGAATTTGATTGGTACTCTTCAATACATAATTTACATATGTATATATAATACCAAAATCCCGTAAATTACGAAAAAAATTTCGAAAGATGGCAGTCAAAGTTTACTGTAATAGATATGCCAAGATATGAATTTTGTCTATACACTATCTATGCAATCAATGCAATAAGACGCGTTTAGACTTAAGATGATAGACATGTAATTTCTGACAAGAAATGATAAGCAAAACTTTTGACATGCAGACACAGTCGAAGTTCAGACTTACTAATGCATCCTAACAACTATCAGTTAGACACACTTATGCAAGACCTGGTTCACTAGGACCAACGCTCTGATACCAACTGTGACGATCGCTCCAAATCCATATGGACGAACACGTCATTCATCGATTTCATTGCGAGGTATTTGACCTCTATATGATACGTTTTGTAAACATTGCATTCTTTTGAAAAGGCACACCATAAATGAATATTTAAATCAAAGGTTTTCGACATCTGATGATTTCTACATATAGACAATCACCGTAAATAATAGTTTACAATAGTAATTCCGTTGATAATGCAGTCAAAATAAGATACATGGTGATGATTTGGTGAATGCAACGTTTGAAATGTCCCGTTCATATTGATTATAAACGTTCCATATTAATTGATTTCGTTGCGAGGTTTTGACCTCTATATGAGACGTTTTTCAAAGACTGCATTCATTTTTAAAACAACCATAACCTTTATTTTATCAATAAAGGTTTTAAAAATATTACGTAGATTATCAAATAATGATAATCTAAAATATACTGTTTACACACGACTATTACATAATGGTTTACAATATAAATATATTACATTGACATATGTTTCTTGAATGCAGTTTTTACAAAATATCATATAAACATGGACTCCAAATCTTGTCCTTATTTTAGTATGCAACAGCGAAAGCTCTTAGTATTCACCTGAGAATAAACATGCTTTAAACGTCAAAAAAAATGTTGGTGAGTTATAGGTTTAACCTATATATATCAAATCGTAACAATAGACCACAAGATTTCATATTTCAATACACATCCCATACATAGAGATAAAAATCATTCATATGGTGAACACCTGGTAACCGACATTAACAAGATGCATATATAAGAATATCCCCATCATTCCGGGACACCCTTCGGATATGATATAAATTTCGAAGTACTAAAGCATCCGGTACTTTGGATGGAGTTTGTTAGGCCCAATAGATCTATCTTTAGGATTCGCGTCAACTAGGGTGTCTGTTCCCTAATTCTTAGATTACCAGACTTAATAAAAAGGGGCATATTCGATTTCGATAATTCAACCATAGAATGTAGTTTCACGTACTTGTGTCTATTTTGTAAATCATTTATAAAACCTGCATGTATTCTCATCCCAAAAATATTAGATTTTAAAAGTGGGACTATAACTCACTTTCACAGATATTTCCTTCCTCGGAAATAAGACTTGGTCACGGATCGATTCACGAACCTATACAAATATGTACATATATATCAAAGTATGATCAAAAAATAATTACAACCATTTTTATTATATTTTAAAGATTTGAGTGTATTAAGTCAGCTGTCCTCGTTAGTAACCTACAACTAGTTGTCCACAGTTAGATGTACAGAAATAAATCGATATATATTATCTTGAATCAATCCACGACCCAGTGTATACACGTCTCAGGCTAGATCACAACTCAAAGTATATATATTTTTGGAATCAACCGTAACCCTGTATAGCTAACTTCAACATTACTGCATATAAAGTGTCTATGGTTGTTCCAAGTAATATATATATACATGGGTCGATATGATATGTCAAAATATTTGCATACGTGTCTATGGTATCCCAAGATTATATAATATATTAGAATACATGTATAATACAATATAAGTTAGCTAGGATATGATTTGTATAGATTTGTCAAACATTTCCCGTAGCTAAAAAGATCAAAAATATCCAATCTTGTTTTACCCATAACTTCTTCATTTTAAATCCGTTTTGAGTGAATCAAATTGCTATGGTTTCATATTGAACTCTAATTTAAGAATCTAAACAGAAAAAGTATAGGTTTATAGTCGGAAATTTAAGTTACATGTCAATATTTGTTCTAACAATTTAGGTTAAGTCATAGTGTACCACAATCCTAATGCTCGAGACTATATGCAAAAGTCAACAAAAGTCAATTTGATTCAAAATGTTTTCCAAAATTTATACATGATTATTATATAGTTTAAATATCGTCGTTGTATATATTTTTTTTATATTTTTAAAATATTTATTAGAGTAAATAATATAATTCATGTATTAATAAGTAAAATTTTATATTAACATTTATATAATAACATATACTTATATATATTGAGTAATAAAATTTATAAAGTTTATTTGATATCATAAAGATAATATAATAGGTATTATTAATGTAATTTTATTACACATAGTAAAATATGTTTGTATCACATATTTATTTGATAAAATAATATCTATAATAATAGTAAGTAAAAGTTGTATTATTTTGTAATAATAATTATTATTATCCTATTAATAAAATATTAATATTTAAATTTAATAAGAATGATAATATGATAACATGATAATGATACTTTATTATTTACAATACTTCTTAATATTAACTTTAAAATAATAATTTTATTTAAAATGATAATAATAATAATAATATTTTATAATAACAATGACAAATGATAATTTTTGTTAAAATGATAGTTTTCATACTAACGATACTTTTAATAATAATAGTAATAATAATAAAAAATAATTTCTAATGATAATACTTTTTATTTGATAATAATAATAATAATAATAATAATAATAATAATAATGATAATAATAATGATAATAATAATAATAATAATAATAATAATAATAATAATAATAATAATTAAGTAAAAACTAGAACGACGATAATAACGACGATAAAAATAATCATTTTTAATAATAATATCAAAAATTCAATTGACTATAACTTCTAATCCGTTCATCGAATCCATTCGACATCTAAATGAAAAGTTCTTAATTTTTCGCTAGCTTTCCAACGACATGCATATCTTATACCTTATCTCAATCGCAGGTGTAACTAATTCGAGATTCAACATAACCTAACTCAGGGCAACATCAAAAGTACAAGCATGCATAATCCTAAATATTCGAGCATTAGTCAGGGATACACTATTAGTATATAAAAATTAAATTATGAGTACTCACGTATCAATATTGAGATTCAATATTGTAGAAAAGGTACGTAAATGCTACGGAGATGATAAACACTAGATTGACCTCACGAGCATACCCCCGAACATTATCCATAACCTCCATAGATATAACCCATAATTTTCTTATCTCTATCCTACTCGAACACCAGTTTTGAAATTACTCGCTCATGACCTCGTCGTAGTATTTTAGGTATAATACATAATAATAATAACACTTAATACTCCTAATAATAATATGATTAATATTAATAATATTAATTTTAATAATAATAAAAATAATTATTATTCATATATAGAGAGAGAGCTGCGAGAGATGGATGAATGAAATGATTTCAGAAACTGGTAAAACGTCGAGCTTTTAAGCATGTAACCACACCTAATACCTCATGTACAGTTCAATCATTTTGTTTCTTATGCCGACACTTTCGTTTTACTTGCATTATAGCTATGTAAGATTTATATGTTAATTAATATTTATTATATTTAATCTTTAGAATTAATTAAATATTATATTATATTTACGCTCATGGTAAAAATATAATTTTTTAAAAAATGACACGGTCGTGGTCTCATGACTCATGTATCACTTTCGGTTTTTCGAGCGCACTCTCGTACATTTAGAAAACTAGCCTTTTTCGTTATGCGACATGTACTTTTAATAATAATTTGACTTTTTTTTATCAAAAATTTACTTTGTGAAAATGTATCTTATAAAATTTGAGTGTTGTGGTCATTTGCTTCTATAAATCACTGACTCGTTGTTTACCAAAATATATTATTTTAAATTAGGACGTTTCATGACTAAGTAAAATATATAGTTACATATTTAGAAATATAAGTTTGTATCCAAAATCTTTTATTTAATAGTATAACATTTAGTTTTTCAAAACTATTTATTTTTCAAAGTTTATTTTTATTTTGTTTAAAAAGATAGTTTAACGCATAATGTTTTCAAGTTAATATATTTATACATAAACATATCTAATCATATACGTTCATTTAGTGGTTCGTGAATCATTGAAATTTAGTCGAGGTTAAATGCATATATGAATATAGTTTCAAATCCTTGAGACTTAACATAACAAACTTTGCTTATCGTGTCGGATTAATATAAAGATAAAGTTTAAATTTGGTCGGAAATTGCCGGGTCGTCACAACGTTTCCTTGATAAATATGCCATGTAAGACTCCATGCACATAGCTTGTCTAACATATAAGCAAATAGCGGAAGACTTCTAGGGAACCTGAGAATAAACATGCTAACAAGTGTCAACACAAAGGTTGGTGAGTTCATAGTTTTAGTGTTTCGCATAATCTGTATATAAAGGCGGATCACAAGATTTCAGTTGTTTCATCCGAAATGTTTATCAAAATATTCTACGAAATTGAGCACCCTGGTAACTAAACTTAACGTATATATAATTTATACCCTTTGTATAATCATCTTAATAATACACTCAAACAAACGTGTACGCTTCTCAAATAGCATACGTCCGTTAAAAGGCTAGTGCTCTAGCTCAGACGGGGATATCAAGCCCTATGAATCCATATACTACTACTCGCGCCCACCAATTCTTATAACTGGCAGTTACTAGTTACCAAAGCTAAGGGATTTTCAGTTCAAACTCGGTGTAGAATTTAGTATGTACTTTTATCCATTGCGTTTAAAATAAAGTGCATGTATTCTCAGCCCAAAAATATAGATTGCAAAAGCAATTAAAAAGGGAGCAAACGAAACTCGCGCATATAAATCTAGTATTTTCAGTATTTATAAACAGTCGCATGTATTCTCAGCCCAAAAATATATTGAGTAAAAGGGATCATATGAAACTCACCTCAGCAGCACATAAGGTCATTCATCAAAAAGTGACCGTAACTCGGAATGCAAGATTAACCATAGATCTCAACCTAGAGAACATATGTTGGTCAATACATGTCTAATAAACTAGGTTGGGTTATAGTGTATCACAATCCTAATGCTCAAGATCGACATACAAAAGTTATCAAAAGTCATTTCAAAAAGTCAATTTTGACAATTGTTCAACAAAACGAGACGTGCCTTATATAAGGATTCATTTACTTGGCTAGTAGTATTTTATCAATCTCATAAACAGGTTGTTTAAATATTAATTGCAGATTCAAAAACAATTCCAATTAACGTCAATTATAATTCAGTTGACCATATCTTTTGATTCGTTCATCGAAATTACGCGATTTCTAAATGAAAAGTTATTGATTTTTCGCCAGCTTTCCGAAAACATGTATATCATATACCTTTTACCAGTAATATATGTATTTAATTCGTGATTCATTATAAACTGTTTAACGACGAAATTTAGCATACAAGCATGTATAAATATATACTCAAGCACTAGACATGTATACACTATTAATATATAAAAGATAAATACTAGGTTTGACTTGCGAACAATACCCATGAACATTACCCATAACCTTCATAGCTATAACCCATAATTTCCTTAGTTCTATCCCGTTTGAAGCTTGTTTTGAAAGTGACACGCTCATGACCTCGTCGTAATATTTTATGTATAATTTTACTAAAAATATTAAGATTAATAATAATAATAATCTTAATAATAATATAATAATAATAATAATAATAATAATAATAATAATAAATAAATAAATACTTAGGAGTAATATGTGTAAAAAAAACATGCGCAAGAAACCTGGTATTTATAGCCATAATTCCTGATTCTGATGCCCATGCGATCTCATGGGTTTTATGCTTATTTCTCATGCGATCGCATGGCCGTCAGATCCAGCTCACATATTTTTTTGTTTTCTTATTTGTCGACATAATTAAATATAATATATATAATATATATAATTTAAATAATTAATTATATATTATATTAAATTCATGTGCATAGTTGACTTGTAATTTTCGTTCCGATGACTCGTACGTTGTCACTCGACTTATGTCCCGGTTCCGGTTTCTCGAACGCATTTTTGTACGCTTAGAAAACTCGCAATTTACGTTTTGTGACTCGTACTTTTGTCAAAATATAGTCTTAAATTATCAATAAACTATATCATTCAAAGTGTATCTTAAACTTTCGAGTGTTTTGGTCATTTACTTCTATAAATCATTGTCTCGCTATTTGTTAATATATATATATATAATAACAAATCGTTTTATGACTAAGTTAATATATATTTTCAACATTCATAAACACGTTTTAAATATACGTCGTAAGTTATTCATACAATTAATATTCCAACTTATCATATATATTCAAATAAATATTTAAACCAATAAGTTTAATGTACGATATCAAAAAAATTAATACATTGTTACGTTTTCAAGTTATAGTATATATATATATATATATATATATATATATATATATATATATATATATATATATATATATATATATATATATATATATATGTATCTATATACATATAATTGTTCGCGAATCGTCGAGAACAACCGAAAGGTATTTGAATATATGAAAATAGATCAAAAATTTTGAGATTCAGTTTTACAGACTTTGTTTATCGTGTCAAAAATGTTACTCATACAAAGATTAAGTTTAAATTTTGTCAGAAATTTCCGGGTCATTACAAACTGAAATGTCCCGTTCATATTGATTATAAACGTTCCATATTAATTGATTTCGTCGCGAGGTTTTGACCTCTATATGAGACGTTTTTCAAAGACTGCATTCATTTTTAAAACAACCATAACCTTTATTTTATCTATAAAGGTTTAAAAAGCATTACGTAGATTATCAAATAATGATAATCTAAAATATACCGTTTACACACGACCATTACATAATGGTTTACAATAAGAATATATTACATCAAAAATAAGTTTCTTGAATGTAGTTTTTACATAATATCATACAAGCATGGACTCCAAATCTTGTCCTTATTTTAGTATGCAACAGCGGAAGCTCTTAATAATCACCTGAGAATAAACATGCTTAAAACGTCAACAAAAATGTTGGTGAGTTATAGATTTAACCTATATATCATCAAATCATAATAATAGACCACAAGATTTCATATTTCAATATACATCCCATACATAGAGATAAAATTCATTCATATGGTGAACACCTGGTAACCGACATTAACAAGATGCATATAAGAATATCCCCTATCATTCCGGGAAATCCTTCGGACATGATAAAAACGAATTTGAAGTACTAAAGCATCCGGTACTTTGGATGTGGTTCGTTAGGCCCAATAGATCTATCTTTAGGATTCGCGTCAATTAGTAGACCGGTTTACTAATTCTTAAGCTACCAAGCAAAAGGGGCATATTCGGCTTCGATCATTCACCCATATAATGTAGTTTTATTTACTTGTGTCTATTTCATAAAACATTTATAAAACTGCATGTATTCTCATCCCAAAATATTTGATTTTAAAAGTGGGACTATAACTCACCTTCACAGATTTACTTCGTCGGGAAGTAAGACTTGGCCACTGGTCGATTCACGAACCTATAACAAATACGTACATATATATATCAAAGTATGTTCAAAATATATTTACAACATTTTTTTAATACGTTTTACTGTTTTAAGTTTATTAAGTCAGCTATCCTCGTTGGTAACCTACAACTAGTTGTCCACAGTTAGATGTACAGAAATAAATTGATATATATTATCTTGAATCAATCCACGACCCAGTGTATACATGTCTCAGGCTAGATCACAACTCAAAGTATATATATTTTTGGAATCAACCTCAACCCTGTATAGCTAACTCCAACATTACTGCATATAGAGTGTCTATGGTTGTTCCAAATAACATATATACATGAGTCGATATGATATGTCAAAACATTTGCATACGTGTCTATGGTATCCCAAGATTACATATTATATTAGAATACATGTATAATACAATATAAGTTAGCTAGGATATGATTAATATAGATTTGTTACCAATTTTCACGTAGCTACAACAAGCAAAAAATATCCAATCTTGTTTTACCCATAACTTCTTCGTTTTAAATCCGTTTTGAGTGAATCAAATTGCTATGGCTTCATATTGAACTATATTTTATGAATCTAAACAGAAAAAGTATAGGTTTATAGTCGTAAATATAAGTTACAAGTCGTTTTTGTAAGAGGTAGTCATTTCAGTCGAAAGAACGACGTCTTGATGACCATTTTGAAAAACATACTTCCACTATGAGTTTAATCATGATTTTTGGATATAGTTTCATGTTCATAAGAAAAATAATTTTCCCAGAAGAACAACTTTTAAATCAAAGTTTATCATAGTTTTTAATTAACTAACACAAAACAGCCCGCGGTGTTACTACGACGGCGTATATCCGGTTTTACGGTGTTTTTCGTGTTTTCAGGTTTTAAATAATTAAGTTAGGATATCATATAGATATACAACATGTGTTTAGTTGATTTTAAAAGTCAAGTTAGAAGGATTAACTTTTGTTTGCGAACAATTTTAGAATTAACTAAACTATGTTCTAGTGATTACAAGTTTAAACCTTCGAATAAGATAGTTTTATATGTACGAATTGAATGATGTTATGAATATCATTATTACCTCAAGTTTAGTAGGTAAACCTACTGGAAGTGACAAGAAATGATCTAGCTTCAAAGGATCTTGGATGGCTTGAAAGTTCTTGAAGTAGAATCATGACACGAAAACAAGTTCAAGTAAGATTATCACTCGAATTAAGATAGTTATAGTTATAGGAATTGAATCAAAGTTTGTATATGAGTATTACCTTAATTTAGAATGATATCTTACTGTAAACAACAAGGATTTCTTGAGGTTGGATGATCACTTTACAAGATTGGAAGTGAGCTAGTAAACTTGAAAGTATTCTTGATTTTATGAAACTAGAACTTGTAGAATTTATGAAGAACACTTAGAACTTGAAGATGGAACTTGAGAGAGATCAATTAGATGAAGAAAATTGAAGAATGAAAGTGTTTGTAGGTGTTTTTGATCGTTGGTATATGGATTAGATATAAAGGATATGTAATTTTGTTTTCATGTAAATAAGTCATGAATGATTACTCATATTTTTGTAATTTTATGAGATATTTCATGCTAGTTGTCAAATGATGGTTCCTACATGTGTTAGGTGACTCACATGGGCTGCTAAGAGCTGATCATTGGAGTGTATATACCAATAGTACATACATCTAAAAGCTTTGTATTGTACGAGTACGAATACGGGTGCATACGAGTAAAATTGTTGATGAAACTGAACGAGGATGTAAAACATTTTTGTTAAGCAGAAGTATTTTGATAAGTGTCTTGAAGTCTTTCAAAAGTATATAAATACATATTAAAACACTACATGTATATACATTTTAACTGAGTCGTTAAGTCATCATTAGTCGTTACATGTAAATGTTGTTTTGAAACCTTTAGGTTAACGATCTTGTTAAATGTTGTTAACCCATTGTTTATTATATCTAAAGAGATGTTAAATTATTACATTATCATGATATTATGATATATTAATATATCTTAGTATGATATATATACAGTTAAATGTTGTTACAACGATAATCGTTACATATGTGTCTCGTTTCAAAATCATTAAGTTAGTAGTCTTGTTTTTACATATATAGTTCATTGTTAATACACTTAATGACATGTTTACTTATCATTTATCATGATTAAACATAGTGTATCAATATCTTAATATGATTCATATGTATTTAGTAAGACGTTGTTATAACGATAATCGTTATATATATCGTTTCGAGTTTCTTAATTCAATAAATTCAATTTTATGTATATAACTCATTGTTAAAATACCTAATGAGATACTTACTTATCATAATATCATGTTAACTATATATATAATCATATATATGTCATCATATAGTTTTTACAAGTTTTAACGTTCGTGAATCACCGGTCAACTTGGGTGGTCAATTGTCTATATGAAACCTATTTCAATTAATCAAGTCTTAACAAGTTTGATTGCTTAACATGTTGGAAACACTTAATCATGTAAATATCAATTTCATTTAATATATATAAACATGGAAAAGTTCGGGTCACTACAACAAGCACACAGGGGCGAGTTTACACAGAACCCCGTGGGGTCACGGAACATCGCTAGTTTGAAAATTTTAGTAGAAAATACCCGTTAAATTGTATAGGACACCATTAAATTTAATTGGAGGACTCCATATATTTTCAAATTTATAGATATTCTTTTAAGTTGTGTAGGACACTACTAAATTTAACTACTTGTAGCCCATATATCATTCGAATTTGTAATTTTTTTTAAGGTAAACTACCATTAAAATAACATTCAAATGTCATTTGTGCTGGAAAAAATTTCGGGACCCCATTCAGTCGTAATTCTAGAATCGCCAGTGTAAGCACATACTCGATAATCCTAAATTTAGATCGACTTTATCCGTTGATGATTCACACTTTCACGCAAGTATATGGAGTAACAACTCAATTAACTAAAGTCTATAATTTAACATATGACTTTTAGTAAAAAGAATTTTTATTTTTTTTTTAAACTGCAAGCTTGCATCAGTGTATCATTTATTTCAACGACACTCATCATTTACACACACACGCGTTCGGGAAAAAACTCGAATCGCATTACAGGAACCCGATCCTTTAACCATCCCGAGGGGCAGGCGGACCGGGTTTGAATCCTGAATGGATCCGGGATAAATTTTAATCATGATTATAATGTTAATTATAAAGGTATACTTGGCTAACACTCAAGGGATGAAACTTTAAATCACTCTGATACTTTAACGTTGAAAATGTTATAAATGCAATATCTACTGTGTCATATATCTAATTTAATTGTATCATAGCATATATACATAAATAAAATAAATAAATTCATTTGGTCCCCTCATTGGTCATTGATTCTTCATAAATAATACGGATAGCTTTTACTCGTACTATTAAAGAAAATTATTTTTTTGAAGTAAATATGTAGAAAACTACATAGTACACATATACATATACGTATACATTATACATTACTCCATAATATATTGAAAAATGCTAATTAATACTCTATGATATGACTGACTTTGAAATAATATCTATTTCAGGCTTTAAATCAATTTCTTTAAAGATTGTGATCTTCCATTGACTTGTTATTCAAGAATATATATTCTGGACTCCAGGTGAAACAAATTACTTTTACATAAACAAGTTCCTATCAATATTGCAGACGTGAATTATATGTTGAGTTTGGCTTCGGTTGAATCGATTAACCATTTACTCTTGCATTGTTCACGATCCTTCCTGGTCCTCTTTTTTCAAATAATGAAAGATCTCGTGGATCATCTCTTCATCTTTACAACTCTTTCGGGGAGTGATTCTCACACATCGGTATTAATGCTTTCAAGTTTTGGTCTTTTATTGATATGACGATGATTTCGTCTATTTAATTTCAAGAAAAAAGATTTAATACATGGTACCTACAATTGTGGTTGAGATCAATCTAGTGGCGGCTCGTGAAATTACATGGCAGTCAAGGAGCTTTTATGTTCTTTGATATTTAGTGATTTAGATCCTTGATGTTCTCTCAATGGTTCATTGTTCTGTCGGAAATGATTTAGGTGCTTCTGGATTTAGGGTTTTAGATTTTAACCTTGTTTGTTGTTGTTACTGGTTTATTAACTGTTTACCCGTCCTGTTGGTTGTTGTTGTTTATTTAGCTTAGCTTATTTGTTTTCGCTCTCTACGTGTTATTTCAGGTTAGATTTTTTATTCCCGATAATTAATTTTTGTAATTTTTTTTTTCTACCAAATACACACACATGATGTAATGCATGTACATATACATATAATTTGAAAAGAAGATTTCATGTGAAACTTAAGGTGTTTGACTTTGTATTTAAGATATGATTATTTGATTATTACATTTTTAAAATTGAAGAGAGTTTAAAGTTAAATTAAAAATCAACTTTTTTGTGATTTGAATTAGGGGTGTTCATCGGTTCGGTTTTCGATTTGTTCGGTTTAATCGGTTCGGTGTATTCGATTTTGAATTTTTTTTGGGCAAAACCGAAAACCGAATTCAAAGAAAAAACCCGAACCGAACCGAAAACCGAATTCGGATTCGGTTCGGTTTTCGGTTAAAACCGAATATTATGAAAAAACTGAGAACGATGTTAGTTTATTTTGTGGCGTTACTGATGTCTTTGTTATTTATATTCTAAAACAATGACGTACTTTAAATTATAAAGAATTCGATGATTTATTAATATTTACAGCTGAATTATGACGTTTACTGCTTCTGTTATTAAGAAGAATAACATAATAATTTGAGTAACATAATTATAATGTGAGCTACCAAATCGTCAAATGGGTAAGAACATATTTTATTAATTGGATCCCAAATTATAATGACATAAAAAACATAAATATACAAATTAAATATTTAAAAATTTTGAATTCGGTTTTGAATTCGGTTTTCGGTTAAACCGAATTCAGAATTTTCAAAACCGAAAACCGAACCGAAAAAAAAACCGAACCGAAAACCGAATTCAAATTCGGTTTCGGTTTAACTCGATCCGAAAACCGATTTTCAAATTCGGTTTGGTTTTTTTTCGGTTTGGTTTCGGTTTGGTTTTCGGGTTCCACGGTTTCAAACCAAATACTGACCACCCCTAATTTGAATATCTCAAAACGCGAAAATGAAAAAATAAGTCACACCTCACGCAACAAAACATGATCAATTTTTCTATTTTGTTTTATATTTTTTCATAATCATAATTACTTAGTATTAATTTAATAAATCGTCTAATTATCAAACACTTAAAAAAACTGTTTATTTAATTATTACATTATCAAATATCATAATAATCAAATTCAAATACTATCTTATCTTAATGGGATAAAAAAATATGATTAACCAAGAAATATGCTGATAATGGACAAAATCATGGAGTTTGAGTATTTTACCATTTAATATTAATATTATGTGTAAGATTCCAGCAACAATAAAACAACACATTTATTAAAAACCTTCACGTTTCCACTTGGTTGTTTTTTTACAGTCCACAAGTCCTTATCACATAGTCACACATTGTACCAAATATCAAATTAAATTAGGAACAAAGGTGACCCAATAGTCAATTAACAACAAATACTACCGTTGAAATTGATACATTGGAGAGAGAGAGAGAGAGAGAGAGAGAGAGAGAGAGAGAGAGAGAGAGAGAGAGAGAGAGAAGCAGGATTTGCAGCAAATGGGGTGATTTACAGAGGATTTTTCGCTCAAGGGGTGAAGGGTTATTGAAATAATTGATCAGCATCCATAACCCCATTATCAAGATTCTAATTTTTATGTAAGTTTATTCATCTTGATTGCTAAAAATCATTTCTTTTTTATACCCCATTTTCAAGATTTAATTTTTATGTAAGTTTCTTCATCTTGCTTGTTAAAAATCATTGATACCCCATTTCCAGATTTAATTATGTAAGTTTATTCATCTTAGTTGCTAAAAATCATTGCTTTTTTATACCCATTTTCAAGATCTCAAGATTTAATTTATATGTAAGTTTCTTCGTCTTTCTTGTTAAAAAACATTCATTTCACTTGCCCCATTTCCAAGATTATATTTTTTTTCCTCATTTTGCCTGTTTTAAACACTGTTTTTTCTCTTACTCCATTTTATCTAGAGAATAATTTTTTAAAATTATTATATTTTTTCTTAATTTTATGCAAGTGTTTTGATCTTCATTGGTCAAGTACATTGATTTTACACAAAAAAATTTAGGAATCTAAGTTTATTACTCCATGTGAATTATTTTGTGATATATTTAAGTTTCATCAGTCAATTTTTCTGAATCCCATTTTCAACTGTGTATTTATCTTTTAATTTTTTTTCTTTCATAAAGTTCGTTCAACAACATTAATTTCTTACACGCCTTTTGTTTGGAGAATAAGTCTTATAATTTTATTGGGTTTTAGGTAAAAATGTGCTTGCCTTTTTTTTTTTTTTTTTTGGTCTAATTTAAGTTTCACCTATTTGTTTTTCTGAACCCATTTTGGTTTTAATTCTTCATACTCAGTTTTAAAGAACTACAGTATTAAATATTTTTCTTGTCAGAAAGCATTTCATTTGCAACACTTTAATGGATTTTTTTGACTGATTTTGGGTTACTGTTTAGATATGAATGCTAGGAATTTTTTTTCCCAGTTGAGTTGATACTACTAAGGAGTATTATTTATTTTTTTACATATTTTTGTTCGATTATTTGATTGCTTTTATTAGAAAAGATATATTGTCAATGGTTTTCAAGAGCCACCTGAGAAGTCATTGTGTAACTGACATATTTTTTCCATTTTTTTTCTATCAGATTTAAAGGTCTGAGAGCTATATTTGTGCCATTGCTTGTAAAGAACTTTATTGAGAGTTGGTTCATGTTATGAACTCATAAATTCTGCTTGATTTTGAAGGTAATCTCTCTTATCCACTTAGATGTTGATTAACCCCCTAAATTCACTTTTTTGTTGTTTATTTTACTTCATCTTTTGCTTATTTTGATAGCCAATGCTTTTAGCTAACAAGCCTTTTTATTCCTTTATAATTTTTTTTTCCAGAAAAGGAAAAAACTGATATACTTTTTGGGATTTTGAAGATCCAAAATCAGTTGGCTTTTAGTTCTTTGTTTGAGTGATGGATTGCATGTTAAATTCGGAGTCAAGGCGTTTGTATTCTTGGTGGTGGGACAGCCACATTACACCCAAAAATTCAAAATGGCTTCTAGAGAATCTTACAGGTATCTTTTTTTTTATTAGCGAGGAAACCCCCATGAACGAGCACATTGGCTCCCCACGGAGGGTAAACCTCGGGTAATCAAGCCCCCCGAGCGCGAGGCGAGACCTGGTACCGGGTGAATTGTGCATTACGCGCACCCTCTGATCACACTCCCTTTCTGAACGGTCACAGATTGTTCCGGATAGACCGTGTACATTAGAGTTAAAAATACATTAGAGTTAAAAATACTCGCCCTCCTGAGTAACCCAGGAAAACCTCAAAATTTTGACTTTGACGAGTGGTTGGTTGCTATTGTTAAATGTAGGGTGTTTGTTAAAATGATTAAATGAAGTTCTAACCTTATTTATTACAAAGCCATTGTACCATTGGCTCATTACAATTTTGGAAAAAGTATGTTATGGTTTTCTCAAGCAAATTTAGAATATAAGTTATTATTACTATTTCTATAGTGGACTCTATAATAAAACAGTTGACGTAGCTAGGGATGGACTGCCTGGTTTTATGCAGTTGACGGGGCTAATTAAATTCGTTGTGTAGAATTAAAAGAAATTTGTAATATATTTGAGACTAGGGAAGGTGTCGATGATACAGAAAATGAAAGAGCTAACTAGAGTTAACAATTTCCATAATGTCTCAGATAGGCTTTGTTTAATATCAAAATCCTTATTAACACTATAATAATTTGCTAATAGAACGGGTTTGGAAGTTACTCAAAGTCTGCTAATAATCTGTACTATTATTTTTTGGGTTAATATTATTGCTACTTGTAAACATATTCACTGTTTATATCTTCTATTGCGATGTAATTGACCCATTCTAACCATTTACCCAAAACATCACCTCAACTGCCTGTTAAGTCACCTCTAGAACTAGCATTTGTAGCTTGATATCATTTAATGAGTTGTATAAGACGGGTCAAAATATATATGCTATGGGGTGTTTATATCGGTGCATTTAAGCTGATCATATTGACTACAAGATGCAATAATAAATATCCATTTTTAACTAAAACGTAGTACGATTATGGTTTTCCCTACTACCAAACAACCAATCACCCAATGAATCTTTCCCATCGAATAGGTTGCTAAGGAGGTTGGGAGTTGTTGGATAATGGGTCAAAATAGATTCGGGTTGTTTTTTTATTATGGCTCACATTGGGCTGGCTCAAAAAAATATCCACAAATTGCAGTTATATTTTTCAATAACAATAATATAATATGATTATATAATTTAGGGTGCCTTTGATAAAACTGGATGATTCTGCATTAAAATTACCTTGTAAACGTCTTTCAACCAAAACATTTTCCAATTGTAATGTGAAATAGTAATTATTTATTTATTTATTTATTTATTTATTTATTTATTTATTTTGTGATTGCAGACATGGATACCAAAGTCAAATCTATGATCAAGCTCATCGAAGAAGATGCTGATTCGTTTGCAAGACGGGCAGAAATGTACTATAAGAAACGTCCCGAGCTCATGAAACTAGTCGAAGAGTTTTACCGAGCATATCGTGCATTAGCCGAACGATACGATTACGCAACCGGCGAGCTTCGCCATGCTCAAAAAACTTTACAAGCTGCGTTTCCTGATCAAGAATCTTTCGTACTACCCGAAGATTCATCATCTTCCATTGACCCCAAGGATCAAAAGAACGAACCTTTTGGATTACAATTTTTCCTCGAAGGAAAATTGCATGACGAGAATTCAAATTCGGTTGCCGAACATGAAATTCGGAATTTAAAGAAGGCCCTGACGGATCTGCTTGCCGAAAAGGATTCACTTTTTGTTCAATATCAGTGTAGTTTGGAGAAACTATCGAATGCGGACGCTGAGCTTAATCTTGCGCTCGAAAAATCGAAGATTCTTGAGGTGAAAGCGAGTGAAGCGGAAAAAGAAGTTGTTATGTTAAAGGAAACGCTTCGGTTGTTACAAACTGAAAAAGAAGCGGGATTAACGAAACAAATGGAGTATTTGGAAACGATATCCGATTTAGAGGAAACGGTTAAAAGTATGGATAAACGAGCTTTAGAAGCCGAAAGTGATGGTCGAGATTTGATGAATAAACTCTCGAGATTAGAATCCGAAAACGATGCGGGTCTTTTAAAGTACGGGAAGTGTCTTGAAAAGATATCGGTTTTGGAAAACAAGATTACGGTAACTGAAGAAGAAGCTAGAGTGTTTTCCGATCAAGCGGTCAAAGCGGAAACGGAAGTCGAGAAACTTAAAACCGCGCTTTTGGAGTTAACCGAAGAGAAAGAAGGTTTTCGGGTTTTATACGCGAACTGTCTCGAGAAATTGTACAAGTTAGAACTTGACCTCTCTTTAGCTCAATCTGATGTTCAACGTCTCACAGACGAAATTCTAGAAAGTACTAAAAAATTGGAAAAGGTTGAAGAGATTTGTGTTCGTTTGGAGGCATCGAATCAACTGTTAAAGATCGAAGCCAGTGATTTGGCGAATAGAATCATGCTAAAAGATCGAGAATTATCCGACAAGCACGATGAATTGGAGAAACTAAGAACTTATGCGAAAGACGAGCATACACATTATGTTCAAGTTGAAGCTGCTCTTCAAACTTTGCAGATGTTGTACGCTCGATCACAAGAAGAACAACGAAATCTTGCAAACGAGCTTAAAAACGGTCTTCAAATGGTGAAAGATTTGGAGATTTGTAAATCGGGTTTACAAGATGAAGTGAAGGATTTGAAGAATAAAGAAGATGAAATCGTAAGCTTAACAGAAATGAAAAAAAGACTCGAAGAAGAGGTCGCACTGCAATCAGGTCAATGCACAGCTATGCAGAACGAAATCGTTCATCTGAAAGACGAAATTATCGAATTAAATACGGGTTATAGTTCCTTAATGGGTCAACTTGAGTTGGTCGGTTTGAATCCAGATTCATTCGGGTCATCAGTAAAGTACTTGCAGGACGAAAATTTAAAGTTGAAACAGATCTGCGAGAAAAACGTTGATCGTGAAGAAACGATAAAAAACGTTATCGAGAAGAATACCGATTTGGAGAGTTCAATCGAGTTACTTCATGTAGAAAAATCGTCTGCTATTCTTGAAAAAACCGTTCTTTTGTCTCAGTTACATATTATTACGGTTAATATGCAGAAGCTAATGGATCGAAACACTGTTCTTGAAAACTCTCTATCTGCTGCAAATATCGAACTCGATAATCTCAGAGACAAATCGAAGGGTTTGGAAGAACTTTGTGAGTTGCTTAATAACGAGAAATCGAATCTTGTAGCGGAAAGAAGCATGTTGGCTTCTCAACTCGAAAGTGTCCAGCAAAGATTAGAAATACTCGAGAACCGGTTTACGCAATTCGAAGAACGATATGGTGTTCTTGAAAACGAAAAGGAAACCGGGAACACGCAAATACTCCAATTAATGTCGTCTTTAAGTATCGAGAAACAAGAACGCGAGAGTTTTGTGATGACGAACCAGAAATGGTTAGATGATTTGGAGGATCATATACGTCGTCTTATTGAAGATAACAAATCTAAGAAAGAAGAATTTCAAGAAGAACTCGATAAAGGTGTTATCGCTCAGTTCGAGAACGTTATCTTAAACAAGTTCATAAAAGAAGTAGAGGAAAAGAATTACTCGTTATTGGTCGAGAACGAGCGGCATGTGTCAGCATCGAAGTTGGCCGATAAATTGATTTCGGAGCTCGAGACTGAAATTCTGGAGCAACAGGTCGAAGAAGAGCTCTTGTTAGTTGAGGTCGAAAATTTGAGATTGGGGATTTATCAAGTTTTCATGTCTCTCGAGATTGGTTCGAACCATCGATTGGAAGCTGGTAAGATATCGATCGAAGATATAATCGATAACATAAAGGATTTGAAGCGTTCGTTATTAAAGGAAGAAAATGAGAAACAAAAGTTAATGATCGAGAACAACGTTAATTCAACTCTCCTTCACCAACTTAAACTAGGGTTCCGGGAATTAGAGTTACACAAGATGAATCTGATGAAAGAATACGAAACTGTCAAGAAACAGAATCGTGATCTCGTTGAAGTTAATGAAAATTTCGGTTTAGAAATTGATATGTTACGTGAAGAACTCGAAGAACGAAAAAACATCGAAGAGAATCTGAATTCTGAGCTTCAAGAACGAGAAAACGAGTTCGAATTATGGGAAGCTGAAGCAACTTCGTTCGTTTTTGATCTTCAAATGTCGAACACGCGCGATATACTTTTCGAAAGCAAAGTTCATGAGCTGACTGGACTTTGTCAGAGTCTTGAAAGTGAAAGTGCGTCGAAAGATCGGGAGATTAAAGAGATGAAGCAAAAGGAAAATGTTATGGAGAGTGAGATAAAAGGATTAAATGCGCAATTAGTTGCTTATAATCCAGTTATTAGTTCTTTGAAGGAGAATATATCGTCTCTTGAGCATAATATTTCGAATATGGCGAATCTTATGGTATCCAACAACCGAAAATCAGTGGTACATTTAACTTTTTTCCCCTCCTTTTTCAACCAACTGATTTACTACTTATATATAAAGGTGGTAAAATGGGTAGATCATGTAATGGGTCAATTGGGGTTCTGGTAAACGCATATAGTTTTTACTATGGTTTGACATGGATCAGGTCGGACCAACAAAGAAACATTTTTTTCCTTTCCCCCTTATGAGTTCTGTAAATAGCTTGCAAAGCAGGTTTGTCGTCTCGAGATTAGTGTGCTTGCAAAGCGAGTTAGAAACTCGGGCCCGAAAGTGAACAAAAAAAATAGTTGGCCTGTTTGATAATAATCGAACTTGTAAAATAAAAAGGTGTGTAAAAGTTTTAAATATTTAGAGCGTACATTGGGTGACTTTTGACCCGTTCAACCCATTAGATCCTTTCAACCCAAGATTGACCCGTTTAACTCGTTATAAACAGTTCTTTACAGTACTAATACAATTTTTATTTACACGGTCCAGGATACGGAAGTGAAAGTTCATTCTTATAACGATGGTCAACGTGATCAAGAGCTGACCATGAGTCCAAAATCACTCGAACCAAACGGGATTGCAGATTTGATTGAGGTTCAGACTCGTATTGCAGCACTCGAAAAAATAATCGTGGACGACATTAACAGTTTAGCGAGACCTGAAACCCCGGAACTCAACATCAAAACGAGATGGATAAAAGGAGAACCCGAAGAACACAAACGTAACAAAACCGATAAGCTTCGCGGAAAACGTTATCTTACGTTAGATAATCTTAACATCACTAAACCCAAACCCGAATTATCCGAAGTAAAGAAAGGTGTTTTGATTAGAGACATCCCACTTGATCAAGCGTCAGATGTCGGTTCAACGTCTACAAATAGCAGAAGCCGAAGCCGAAGAGGCTATTCACGAACTGACGATATGATGATCGAGCAAATGCAACTGGCCCACAAAATCTACGAAACTGAAAAGAGCTCGAAAAAGCTTCCGTACGAGCCACAAATAGAAGATGTCGGTGTCGATAAGTTAGAAATACCATACCAAGAATCCAAAAAAGGAAAGCTTTTGAAAAGACTCGCGTCTGACGCCCAGAATCTCGCGAATCTTGAAACGACGGTTAAGGATTTAACGAAAAGGTTAGAAACTGGTAAAAAAGTTAAGAAACCAACTGGGTTTGATTTCGAGACGGTGAAAGAACAACTAGAAGAAGCTGAAGAGACGATTTTACAGTTGGTCAACGTAAACGTTGAGTCGAAAGCCGCCATTGAAAAAAACCCGTCGTTGTTAGCGTGGGTTGAACAGGACGACACGTGGAAAAGTTCGGAAAAGATCAAACGAGTGCAGTTGGAAGTTCAAAAGATTCAATACGTGTTGCTGAAACTGGACGACGAGAAGAAAAACATAGGGAAAAGCAGGTTTTCGAGGACTAAAAGCAGAACGAGTGTGATTTTGCGCGATTTTATTCATCATGGGAGAAGTAATAGCGGAAGAAGACAACGTCGACTTTGTGGGTGTTTTACGCCATCAGCAACTAAAGGCGATCATCGTGTTAAAGTTTAGTGTTTTTAATTGATTGACCGCTGAATGAATTATGTATGGTGAAAACTTTGTTTATGGAGTCTTTAGAGTAATGTGTAAGTAGTTGTTTGATTATAACTTTTGATGATCATGTATCATCAGATTTGACTTTAGGTACTTATTTGTATTTGAGTAACTGTTATGTTTGATTATGCTTATTTTATATTGTACTTTGGTTTAAGTTTGTGTTTCACAACAGTTGAAATAACATATTGACTTGTGTAATCTACAAGACTACAAAAAGCTTTGAAGTTGAAAAAAGTTATGACCTTTTTAGTAAAAATGTGTGATTTGTGTGCATGTTCAAATCAATTAACCGCAAGTTGTTGGTGAATTGATGGTGACCCAACTCTTTATACGGGAGGTCAGGGGTTCGACTCTCATGTGCTGCGAAAAATATTTTCCTTGTGGTTATCCGCTCATTTTATGAGCCACTGAAACCTAGCCGCCATTAAAAAAAAATTAGATTATGTCAAACAAGAAATGTCAGTACTAAGATAATTTCATGACATCGTTTTGTTTTTACAAAATTAAAAAAAAAAAAAAATACTTTAAAAGTAAAGATATCGCAATAAAATGATATGAACCTTAATACAATAAACCCAAACCCAGACTTATTGGATATGGAAATTCAGGAAGTGCTACCAACACCCGTTATTACAACGTTGAAAAGCATATGAACTTGATTTGACGATTGACACTTTATCATATAGTATTCCGTATACTTTTTGTTAAATAATTTAATTTAACAATTTATGTTTTGGTCCGTAAATTAAATTAGACTTTGGTTCAAACTAGTTATTGAATCCTCGCTTCGCGCCGGGGGTTCGGTTTTCAATGTATTTTATTGCGTTTAGTAAATTATTTTGTGGCTAACGATGATGTCGTTGAAGCGCAACTCGAGTCGAACTAAAAGGTATAACCCGTGAGAGATTTAAATGTTATTTTAAATTAACAATATATGATCTCCGCGTTTCGCTATGGAATTGTCGACTTTTAAAAATTTAGCGCAAAATCAACGTGTATGAAAAGTACCCCAAATATTTAGCGTTTTTTAAAAAGCGTCCGTTTTGCGTATAGCTAGTGACATTGTGTTCCTAAAATTATTTCGAGTTTAACGATGGTGTCGGAAAAATTTAACTCGTTACGAGCGAGAAGATATGACCTATTGAATATTTGGGTGGAATTTATTTAAGATTTTTTATGAAAATGGTTATTTGACACCAGTTTGGGGGGTCGATTTGAATTTTTCAAAAAAAGTGTGGGGGGCATTGTTGGTAAAATGAAATTTAGTTAAAATTAAAAATAAAAAAGTGAAAAGTCGAAAATAACCCTGGTTACTATTCATAACTTTTGTCTAGTAGTAAATATGTAAATGACTGCACCCCTTTTACTAGCACATGACATAGTTAACTTTTTTTGACAAAATTGCATGGGGGGTCCCTGTGGTTTGTTCAATACAACAAGTGGAGTCCAAAAGATTTTTTTCACCTTGGGGGGTCACTATGGTTTGCAGATGTTTCACGGGGGGTCCAACGTCCTAACGTCTGTCAACATTTAACAGTTTTGGGCCTCACATGACTTGCACATGAGGTTATTTTCGTCTTTTTAAAATTTGTTGAGTTCATACCTTTTCCTTTTCATTTTCCTTTTCCTTTTCCTAGTTATATCTCACTTACCCTTTCCTACTTTACTTCTCTTTCCCCTACTTCCAGCTACTTTCTATTCGACCAACAAATTCACCATTCAATTCACTATTTCAAAATCTAATTTCAACATGAAAAGAAATACTTCGTATAAAACAAGATCTGATGTATAAAATCAAACTCTAATTAAGATCAAATAACAATTTTGTCATCACACTCCATCGATTTTGTCGATTAATTTCAAACCAATACCCTATATTAAAAATGATTTTCAACATCACTAACATCAGGTGAGTTTTCAAAATTGTTAGCTTGAGGTGAAGAATAGGAGGTTGCAGAGGGAGTTGATGGCTGCGTCAGCGGTGGCGGTGCATCTGGTCATCGATGGTGGTCGCCATGGTGAATCCGCTCATTTATGGTGGCGACGGTGATGAATCTGGTCGATAGAGGCGGCGGTGGTTAAATCCGTCATCGATTGTGGCAGAGGTGGTGGAAACTACAGCGAATAAATTTTTTAGAAGGAGATCAGAGAGATTAGAAAACCAAATTCACATGGAAACAAAATGAGGTTTTCTGTAATGTGTTGTCATCACACTTATCCTTTTTTCTTGGTTCTATTTTTTTATTTTTTTTCTTCTATTCCTTATATATATTTGTATTTGTTAATGATGATGGAATTGTTGATGGACAAAAGGGAATTTAATTTGATTTAGGGATCGACGAATGATGAATATAGGAATAGAAATTAGGGGTGAGTAGGTGGGTGAGTCAATGAACAAAAGGGAACCTTATGTAATTTTGTTTTAATTAATCTTCTTTTTTATTTGAGGGATGATTCTCACACACACTTTTTTGATCCTCACACACATATTTTAACCTTTTACTCTTCTAATAATACTCAATTGGTGTGTGAGGATCAAAAAAGTGTGTGTGAGAATCATCCCCCTTTTTATTTAGCTGTGAAAATAATATAAAATAAAAAAAATATGGAGGGTTAATTAAAAAGACGGAACTACTCTCATGTGCAAGTCATGTGAGGCCCAAAACTGTTAAATATTGACAGACGTTAGGACGTTGGACTCCCCGTGAAACATCTGCAAACCATAGTGACCCCCAAGGTGAAAAAAATCTTTTGAACTCCACTTGTTGTATTGAACAAACCACAGGGACCCCCATGCAATTTTGTCTTTTTTTTTTCTTTTTTTTTTTTTTGATAGGCAAACAAATCTTAGATATATATGTAAGGGTAATTTACAAGAATGGTTTCTAAACTACGGCATGTTACAATCAAAGAGTCAGAGTCATGATGCAGCTAATATGATAATAAATAAAACCACAACAATGATTTAGATAAACGAAATGTAATTTACAAAAAAAAAAAGTGCAACTGGGCGTAATGATGAGACTTTGAAGTCGTTAACCCATATTAGATCGAGTTGGAGGCACTACATAGGATCTAGGTTTAATTAACCCTTGACTCCATTGGTTTGAAGACTTGATGAACCTCTTGGAAATCCATTTGAAGGAGTTCATTTGTATTTTAAAATAATGATGCCGAAGGATCCCAACTAGCCTTGCGAATTGCCTGAGTGGTATCGCGGTGGTGTTTAACACCCTCGCCGGGTAAGAGGTTCAGGGTTCGAACCTGGCTTCTGAATGACCAAATTAAACATGGACTGAAATAGGCTCCATTGAGGTCAGCCCAAAGGGAAGGTTTTACCGACCTGATCCGGGACTAAGGTCTGGCCCGCCTGCCCCTCGGGATGGTTTAAGGGTTCGGATCTCTGTGATCGTGGTTCGGGTTTCCTGCCCGAACGTGTGTGTGTGCAAATGATGACTAGGCTTCGGTCCGGACTGATGCAATCATGTCGTTCAAAAAAAAAAAAAAAAAAAAAATTATTTCTATGTTTCCAAATGCTATATCCACAAACCCACTTCGAAGGCCACCATATACTGTTTCCAGTGATAGTTTTTGTGGTGTCATCTTCATTGTTAAAAGCCTACTCAATTGAAATGAAAGTCATTAAAATTGTATCCGCACCATCGGTAGAAAGAGGGCCATATTGATTTAACATGTTCACAATTTATCAGAATATAACACTTTCTACATCATTGTTGCAGATTGGGCACAATAGCGAATCCAAATCTAGCCCACGTTTATCAAGTTCCACACGCATGGGGTAGTCTTTTAAGTTTGGATCTCCATATGAAAATCTTCACTTTAAGTGGAATATACGAGTTTCGGACAGTTAATCGTTTAAGATGAGTTGATGGATATTTATATGAGTCTATAAGTATTGATAGAACATTGGATGAGAATTCATCATTGATGTCCAATTTCCACGTCCAAAGATCTCCTGATAAATTTTCTGGAGCAGCATCGTTGAAACAAAAGGAGAAGAGGCAAGCAGGCTTGAGATTTCCACAAGTTCACCTTCTGCCCTTCCTCTTGAAGATCGAGACCAGGCCCAGGAGCCTTTGCAAATGCCATCTTCGAACAATAATCATGTCGCTAACCATGGTGTGGTGTCTTTCTGTGATTCGAGTGTGACGTCCTCCAGATAGGGCATGGGAGAATAACGTCACTAAATATATCAAATCACAGTTGTATAAACGAGAACGACTCTATATGAGACGTTTTATTGAGTTTTGCAGCGGAAGATAAATAGATTACATTGTATTTAATGAACAATGCATTAAATGTCTTTAATTGGTATGATATGTAATGAAGACTCCAAGCATGGCAAGCAATCATCATCAAAACAGCAGATATGCAGCGGAAGCAATATTTAAGTACCTGAGAATAAACATGCTTAAAAAGTCAACACTAGGTTGAGTGAGTTCATAGGTTTGTCATAAATAATGATTTCAGTAATAGTGTTAGACCACAAGATTTGTTTTTCATAAGTATATCACTCAGATCCAGTCAAGTTGATCTCCCGCAGGATCAAAAAGTTATGCCAGTGCGTGATATTTAGACTAAACGTTGTTTGCCCCGTGACAAGTTGTTCTGTCCTTGTTGTTTAATTTCATTATCAAGTAATACAAAGACTTAGTCAAATGTATCGGGGACGTTACTCCCGATAGGCTTATCCCCAATAATTAAGAATGTCGCAGCAATTAAAAATATCACTGTAGGGACTTAGTCGGACATAGCCGGGTATATCATAGTTTAATAGTTGGTACTGATATTTCGACTAGACTTTCAAGTTTGCCCCGTAACAAGTTATCGTTTATACTTGTCGGTTGGGGACTTGCTGGTCATAGCCCAACATATCACAGTTTAATAGTTGGTACTTGTGTCTAACGTATACAACAGTTATAAAGTTGCGCATGTATTCTCAGCCCAAAAATATAGATAAAAAGGGAGCTATGAAAACTCACGATACTGTATTTCGTATTTTACGAGTATGATGGCACTGAACAAGTACAGAGTTGTCCTCGGATTCACGAACCTATATCAAGTTTATATATTAACACGTATAATCGTAATCGAACACGTTTATATGTATTATTATTAATAATATGCTTGTTGTATTGTATGTTATCTTAAAATAGTGAATTAAATATATTTATAGGATATATTTTAAATAAATAAGCAATGTTTATTATAAAAATATAAACATAGTTATATTATAAGTTTTAAACTAGTATTTATTTGGTAAAATAATATTAATAGTTATAAATAAAAACTGTATCTTTTTATGATAATGATAATAATAACTTAAATGAAATTTTAATAAGGATTATAACTTTAATTAAAATGATACTTTTAATAGGATGATAATAGTAATAATAATGCTAGTAGTAAATATGATAATAATAATCGTAATAATAATACAACTTTAATAATAATAAAATGTTATATGTTAATAATAATAATAATAATAATACTAATACTTAGTAATAATAATACTAATAATAATATTACTACTTAATAATAACATTAATAATAATAATAATAATAATAATAATAATAATAATAATAATAATAATAATAATAATAATAATAATAATAATAATAATAATAATAATAATAATAATAATAATAATAATAATAATAAAATGAAGACTACCTTGGAAAAAGCCTTTTCTAAAAAAATATGCCCAAGACGGGACTCGAACCCGAGACCTCTCGATTAACTCAAACGCATCCAAACCAGTGAGCTGCTGATTACTTTTCTGTTTATACTCTTCACACTTATATATTTATCCTATTTTTCTCTGTGTTCATCTTCTTCCTTTGAATTTCAATCTACCAGACACCAATTACTCAAATAATTTAGTAATTTAAATTCCTTATTAGAAACAGAAACGTTTGGTATCAATTGTTTGGTTTAACAGAACAAAAAAAAAAATAAAAAAATTGCTGTTGCACAGCTCGCGAAAAACAAATATATATATAAATTGTGATTTTGGATTTGAGACTGTTTTAGCTAAAGATTACAACACGAAAAGATTTCTAAATCATGCCTAGAATCTATTGGAATCATCAATTGATCAAAAATCTTTAAAACGAATTCGAATTTTACCAAGAACAATCGTTTGACTTTTTAAAATCTAAACTTTGACTCGAAAATTAGAGATTGATAGAAAGAATTGGAATCTGAAATTTTGAAGATAGTATGAGTGAACGATTCCTAACACAACTGCGTTATTACATTTTGAAATAAATTTTAAATTCGAAGTTTTGAATATATGAACAAGAACAGGGACAGCGGCTTTTTATTTTTCTGTTTTTATTTTGTTGTTCATTTTCAATTGCAGCTGTGGTGGTTTTAAACTGATAATGGCAATGGAGGATGATTCATGTAACACTTAGATCGATTATACATATTATAAATGGGTGTCGACTCAGATTAATTAAACAGAAATAAATAAAAATATAAAAGTAAAATACCTAATTTATCTTTTATAAAATATAAAGAAGATCGTGATCTGTTTCTTTAAAAAAAAATCAATCATTGTTAGTACCTAATTTAGGTATATACCCTTTTCATTTAATTAATATACAAATTAAAAATAATTATAAAAATAATTATAATAATAATAATAATAATAATAATTGTATTAATAATAATAATTATTATAATAATAATAATACTTTTAATACAACAATAATATAAATAACAAGAATAGCGATATTTGTTGATAATTATGTTAACAATAATAATATCATTAATGATAAATGATATTTTTATAATAATACTTATTTTAATAATGATAATGAATAAATAATAGAAATCATAATTTTATTATAAATTATAATATTGATATTAGTAATGATAACAATAATACTAGTAATAATAATAATATTACAATTTAAATGTATCACATTTCATTCTATATTGCAAGTAATAATATAACTAATACTGATATTGATATTAACATTTAATATTAATAATAATAATAATAATAATAATAAAAGTAATAACAACAATATTATCTTGTATAAAATTTTACATTTCTAGTTATAACAATTAAGTCATGTTTATATATATGTATATATTTATTTATTTAAAATTATTTGTTCGGGAATCGTCGGAATTTGTTTGAAGTTAAATGAGATTGTGTTTAAATTTTGTCGGAAATTTCTGGGTTGTTATATCGAGTGTGAAGAGCCTTTTGAATTTGTCTTCTAACAGGAAGTTTTCAATCCAGTATCCGTTCCAAAATGCAGTGTTTCTACCGTCTCGAATTGATTTATCGAATGATGATGAGAAACCTACGCCAGTAGCATCGATGGATGTAGCCGCTTTGATGATCCCGAACCAGGTGGACCCGTGATTTTTGAACCTGTCATAGTTAGTGGAATATAGACCACCATTCTGTCCATGTATGCTAGCTTTAATTTTGACCCATAAGGCGTTATGTTCGGTTTTAAATCTCCACCACCATTTTTAGCTTTTTTGAAAATAGAGATCTGATGTTTAGACCAGCCGAATCATATGATAGTAAAGAATCAACCCATTTGACCTAACAAAGTTTTTTACCCGACCCGCAGCCCCACAAAATATTTCATCTTAATGATTCA
This sequence comes from Rutidosis leptorrhynchoides, assembly GCF_046630445.1. NCBI lineage: Eukaryota > Viridiplantae > Streptophyta > Magnoliopsida > Asterales > Asteraceae > Rutidosis > Rutidosis leptorrhynchoides. The sequence continues at coordinate 491,761,203 of NC_092335.1, forward strand.
AGTATTTTTATTAGGGATGATGGTGCACGGAATAGAGAAAAATAACATAATGGTAAGCTAGAGAGTACCGATTTTACCAAAGTTAGCCGACATCCAAAAGAGAGTGATTTGGCTTTCCAATCCGAGAGTCTCTTTTTGAATGTCCACCACGAGTTGCCAATGTAGAGCTTTATTCATTTTGACGCCTGTTGAAAGCCCGAGATATGTGAACGGGAAATCACCCATCTTGCATCCAATTCTAGATGCCATGGCTTTCTATTTCTTCTTTTGAAACCCCAATGCCAAACATGTTTCTCTTATGGAAATTGACTTTTAGTCTCGAGAGATCTTCAAAGCATTTTAGAACTTTCATTATATTAGAAGCGTTTTCACGGCTCAATTCTCCAAAGAGAATAGTGTTGTTTGCATAGTGAAGATGGGAGACGATTACTTTGTCTTGGCCGACTTCGATTCCTTTGATAGTTTAGTTAACTAAGCCATTTACTAAAAACACACTTGAGTCTTTAGATTTCTTCAGTAAACCTGTTTATAGAATAATAGTATGTGCCTTTGATTCAGTTTATCATTATATCGCCATAAAAAAAAAAACAAAGTTATCACCTTCAATACGTTACCGGTGAAGTTTGGCTTAATCATAAAATAAAGCTGAAATGCATACATAGATTGAGTTGAAGTAATGTAACTGAAATTAAAACTGCTTAAAAGAAATAACCACTCAAATCAACTGTATACAAAACAGAACAATAGAAAATGTGTACTAGTAATTATTGGAGATAAACTAACAAAAATAAACTCAAATTCATTGTGTCATGTTCTTCTTTCTACCTTGGATGAACCTTCTTCTTCTTCACATGACAGTTATTACTGTTAAGGCTCGATATGCACCCGAGCTTCCTCTTCATTTCCCGCCAAACATTCGTCTTCCCGTTTCCCGTTTTTACGTTCCGTAAATAACCTCTTTGAATCTCTTTCCTCATCACAACACATTCTTTCTCCAATTCCATCACTTTACTACTCATTTTCTCCAATTCTCCCTTCACTTCCTCCTCCTCCTCGTTGACCTCCGTTGACTTTGACTTTTTTGACCCGTCATCGGACCCCGCCACCTCCTTCGCGATACTCTCCCGCAGATGCAACTGACCTACAAACAACACCTGAACTGCCACACGCACTGGAAGCCGCTCGTTTTGCGCTGCGTGTTCGCACGCCTCGGGTGACAGCTTGTTGCAATCTAAAACCGCGCATATTTCTTCACGTTCGGATTCTGTTAAGTAACGGTGTTTGTTTAAATAGATATCGACCGCACGATATATCCCGTCTGACGTTCTCTGTGTTCCTTCTGATGCAGCAATCGACATTTCAGCAAGTGATACGAACGAGTTCTTTTTCAAATCGATATCGTTCGCCACCTCACCTAAATAATCCTCGACGAGTTCAGCCACAATATCGAGCCCCGATTGATTCTGCCCGGTGAAATTATTGTAAAAATGCTTCAAAATTCTTCGAACACACTCGGTATCATACTTTTCTACCTTCGAATACCCTTGAGACGGAATCAACAAATCGTCAACTGTCGCCAAATCTAACTGTCTCCCAAATAGCACCTCGAAACCTTCTCTACAATCAGCACTAGCTTCTAAAACGATAGCGTAATGTAGCATTTCGGATAGTAACGCACAAGGAAGAACACCTCGATCGTGAGGTAAAAGCCGTTCGATCGCTTCAATTAGAAGTCGTTTCGAGTTTGAAGAAACGCATTCGGAAGAAGAAGAAGACGACCCGCCACTTGTTTCTTTCGGCTCAAAATACACCCATCTTTTCGCATACAAATAAAGATTCGACGCAATGTAATTCGAACCCATTTTACATTGAATCATCCCGCGAATTATGGGCTCGTAGAATTTAAGATCAAGTGTGGTCAAACATATATTTTCCGACTTCCAATCAAGAACGAAGAGTTGCCTTTTAGCGTTCGCTTTGTAAACATTACCATTATAACCCTCATCATCTTCCTCCTCCGAATCATCATCATCATGATTTTTGATCGGTTCACCGAGTAATTGTGGATTATCAAGAGCTTTATTAATGATTGAATCCATACACCCATCAATTAAACCAAGTTTCGCAGCTTGTTGAAGAACGATTTCATTATCGATTGCTTTCAATGATCTTAAAGATTCATTCCAACCAGTAATGACTTCATGTTCAAAGTAAGATAAAGCGCGATTCAACAGATTTTGGGGGCTGTGGGTATCAGTCATACCCAAATAGCAAGCCAAACAAGAAACGGGAATCACGTTTTCTGGCGTAAAGTTGACGTTGAAACCATAGCAGAATCTTGCAACGAGCTCGAATACTTCGGGGGTCGTCGGGATATCACAAAGAAGATGAGAAAGATCTTCTTCAGGGTTTTCTTTAAACAACTTACAAAGTTTTGATGATCTTGTAGCCATAAGATCCTGCAGTAAAAAACAACTTTAAAATCCACTACGAAATGTACACTTTGACTTTTTAAAGTCTAACAAAATACATATTACTAATTACTCTCAAAATAGTTATATATGATATTCCTTCTAGTAGTGGCGATTATAGAAACAAAACTCAATAGGGTCACGAATTTTTTTTCCAGTACTAATTATATTTGAATGCTACTTAGTGGTTGTTTACCTGAAAAATTCAACAAAAAATACGAGGTTCGATAGTTAAAAATAGTAGTGTCTATAAAATTTGAAGAGTATACTGGTTGTTTACAAAAGAAAACTACATATTCTAAAAATATACGGGATCCTGTATTTAAATTTAATGGTGTCCTATACAATTTGAAGAGTACTTTGTAATAAAAGATTTCAAACTAGTGGTATCCCGTGACATCACCGGGCTGCATGTGCCTTCCAGGCTTTTTGACCATGAATTAAGTCGAAATGAATTGAACATAATAATATGACACAATTAAGTTCACTAAAACTGTACAGTTTGACTTTTAAGGTCAAACAAAATAGATACTCCGTAGTACGGAGTACTAATTACTCTGAGAATTATCATTAATAATTTGACTAATGTTCAAAGGTGGAGTGTTTTACCCTGTTCAAGTTGAATGGTATTCCGCAAACGGGGACCTGAACATCCTTCGAAAATGAATATCTTGACATCTCCTGAAAAATCGTAACAAATTATTTAAAGTAGAAACGATACGCTAATAAATGACCACAAACAATGAAAGATATAAACCAATTTTAACTTCTGATTGATTGTTTAATACAAGAATTATCATTGAATTATATGGTTTTATATTATGGTTTACACCTGATCAGTTCACTATTTAACTTAGCACATGAGTAACTGTGTGCACAATAAGATAACAAGTACATTGTCTTTAAGACACCAAAAAAACAGAATAAGCACTTTCAAAAAAAAAAAAAAAAAAAAAAAAAAAAATGCAGTTATGAATCAAATTCTTGACAACAGTATGCATGTATATCACCAATAAATAATTTCAATTTTAATAATTTATAAGAAATAATCAAATCAACAATTTTTTTTACCAGCTAACTGGAAATTAAGTGAAAGAGATCAAGAGGTTTGGAATTAAAAAAAAACGGACTAACAATGCTAAATAAAAATCAGAAATATCATTCATCATTCATCATTCATCATTCATCATTCATCATTCATACATAAATGTAACAAAATTATATAAAAAAATAAAAATAATGGAGTAAATCTTTGGGTAATGTTAATAAAAATAAATTACCATCTGAAATCAAATATATCAAATAAGAAGACCATAGGCACCCATTTTTTATATATTTTTCTACATTAAAATACATTAATTATGGCACACATAAATACATCAATTCAATCAACGTAAAGAAAGAAAATGATAAAATTTAAATTTGAATTTGCAAACCACTAGCATTTGGGAATTCAAAAAACAACAACCCAGGTGACAAAAAAAGAAGCCTACCGATCCAAATTATGGAAGATGAACAAGTAGTGACAGTTATTATATAATCTGTAGGTTGTGTAGAACAATTTGTACATAAACCAGTAGTGAGCTTTTGAATTATTTTGTGGGGCTGTTGTTGTTTTGAAGGCAAAATGTGAGATTTTACATGAGGATTTTCAGGGAAGTTGTTATTGAATGAGACCATTTCAGTCGGGACCTATAGAACAACTATTTTAGCCACGTGAATTTAACTAAAATTACACATGTTGAAGTGTTAGTTTTTTTTTTTTTTTTTTTTTTTTTTTTTTTTTTTTTTTTTTGACATTTATTTGTGTACGAATTTGAGGTATATTTCCATGGAATCCCCTGTATTTGGTATTTGGGATTTGACGAGAGAGGAACAGATAACAGTGGGCTCACTAAAACATTTACGGAGTAGTTGCATACTTTTATAGTTTAATTTCATTTTTAACCTTTATATATTCTTTAAATGTTCATTTTAGCCCTTTCTTAATTTTTGATTTTAATAATACATATGAAAGAAAACTCAAACAACCATACATACATTTTGCTTTTAGTTAGAGGAATTTCTATTTACCGATTGTTAACTTTTTAAATACATGTGATCATACTAATGTTTTGAAATGTATGTGCTAGAATTTTTATGGTGAAAAAATTACGCCATTGGTACCTGTGGTTTGGTAACTAGACTTTGTTTATTTTACTTGTTTGGTACCAACACCTCACATGTGCAACACATGTGAGGGTAATTTCGTCATTTTATATATAATAAGCAAAATATAGGTATCAATCATGCAAAAGTGTACAAACCACGGGTATCAATGACGTAATTTTTTCTATCAATTACTTTAAATGAAATATTTATTAAAAGAAAAAATTACGCCGTTGGTACCTGTGGTTTATTCACATTTTCATTATAACACCTAAACTTTTTTTTTGGCGTAGTTGGTACCTCAGTTTTCCTTAACTATCGTGGTTGGAACACCAACATAACTACAGTCAAAGTTTAAGGGTTAACCTCTCACATGTGTAATGCATGTGAGGGCAAATTTGTCATTTTTCATTATTTTTGCTACGATACAAAGCAAAATTACAGCCCTCCGGCATTAGTTTCCGGTCAATTGTGCTAACTCTTACGGAGTGCTGTATTTGATATGCTACAGTATTCTATGTTTTGTTAATGGCATTAGTTCTTTGCATTCCCATTAAGATCATTGTTTCCACACTTCACAAAATTTGTTTTTTTTTTTTTTAATCATAAAATTCACCTTCGTTACACATCAGATTACAGATTTAATCATAATCAAAATCACATCTGTTCATATCCTGTACGGGTTCATCTTCATCCTCAAAAACCTCAAATTATAAAATCAACTAGTATACATCAAATTGGTTCCAGATTCATCTTCCTAAACATTATTCAAACCTTCTTCAATCATCAATTCATAATTAACAACAACAGATTGAGAAGAAAGTTGAAGAACTCGTTCGGTTTTAGTTTTGCGAACTGCTGAGCTCGGGAGCACAATCCAGAACGAATCATCAAAAAATGAAATTGTAGAGTTGTTACAAGTCTTATATTGAAAAAATCTGCAAAGTTTCAGCTCTTAATTCCTTCATTTGATCAGTGATTTGATAAACAAAGTTTTTGAACCTAAAAGTTGAATTTTCAATTTGGATTGTTGAATTGTTTTGAAGTCCTGAAATCAATAAAAGAGTGATAGGATCAAGATTTTGAACAACTTTTGTTTTGAAATAGTTATCTAAAATCACCAAGATTTAATTTTTTTTATTTGGATCTAAAAAGGTTTGCTGCTACTGTCGTAAGTGTTCGTCACAAATTAACCTCTTTTAATTGCATTTTGATAAGTTATGTTTATTGAAATAAGTTCCTGAAGTGTTGTGAATGGATTAAAATAATCAATTTGAAGTTTAAAACTTGATTAAATAAATTAGAAGGTATAAACACCATTTGGAACAAAGCTACTGTTCGTATCATAATGTGAAAGGTTTGAGATTGTTCTCTATCATTTTGCTTTGTATCATAATGGAGGATGCACATCTTGTAGCGACCCCGACAAATCGTCAATTGACGGCGTCGACTACTTGAGTCCCGTTGCGTGGTCATAGGTCTTTAACGTGACGTTTGACCAAAAATATGTCGCATTCCTTTCAAAAATAAAGATTGTTTCAAAGTTTACAAGAATTGTTCATCCAAAAGTTACGTTACAAAGTTATAGTTACATGTGAAACCTATGCGACACAGTTTTAAAGAAAGTTAAAAGACGCTCCATGAAATGCATGTATACTCGACATCCAATGCAAGTATCAAATAATGAGCGGAAGCATGTTTCACATAGCGTTCAAAGACCTGAGAAAAACATAGAAATCTGTCAACGAAAACGTTGGTGAAATCATAGGTTTAAGTAATTAAGTACAAGTGAACCACAAGATTTGTAACATTGATATAATAGTAATACATTCCAAAAGTTTGTTTCACGAGCACCCAATTATCAATGCTTAACATTCCTTCCATAGAACCCCATCACAATAGTGTTAGAACATACACTGTTTCTCGAAAATATATTTCATTCGTAAACGGTAGCGAACCGTTTGAATGAGGGTTTGTCAAACCCATGTAGCCATATAACATAAGTTCTCGCTTACACCTGGCAAATGTAACTAATGATAATCGAATTGAGGATTTTTGTTCAAACTCGTATGTAGAATGTTTGTTTTCCTGTACTTGTGTTCACTTAGTAAAAAGAAACGTTTATGATTTCTCATCCCAAATGTAAGTTCAAAAGAGTAAAAGTGGGACTATGATCTCACCTTGAGTGCAAGAGTAATAAAGTACTTCAACAAGTAAACGCGTGCAAAGACAAAGCTAGTCTTGACCTAAACATATAGGTTGTATCAATAACGGTAAACACGATAGGTCAAAGATGTTCAATTAGTCCTATGGCTCGTTACGACTCGATTATGAAGCATGTGAATCAAATTGTCAAGTTTCATGCAAGATACAAGTAAAGAATCATGTTAGAAAGATTGCATAATCATTTGGTCAAGTTTGACAAAAAGTCAAACTTAGGTCGGGTCAAAGTCAACGAAAAAGTCAACACGTTCGGGTCGGGTCCCGAACTATTTTTCTGAGGTTTTTATTCATATATAAGCATGTTAGAACAAGTCTCATGTGAATCGGAGGTCCATAGCGTGCCAAACATTTTCCTTATTTTGACCAAGGAGGTCAGAGCCTGGACACGGCTTATGCCGCGCCGCGGCCCGCAATTGTCGCGCCGCGACAATACACGGGAGCTGGTACCTGGTCAGTTTCAAATGTTCAAGTCTTGATCCAAAATTCGTTTTAGCACAAAATGCAAACCGTAAACATTTAGAAGGCGTATCTTATATCGTTAGAAAGCTCTTTTGTCAAGGAACACAACTAAACATGTTTCATCAAATAAAAAACATCATTTCCAATAACTTATTTCTCGTCATGTGATCATTTAAAGTCCATTTTCAAGTTTCAAGTTCACAAAATGCATTTTAAGTTTCGGGAATCCAATTCACACATATGATATGCCGTTTTGAAGGTAATGAAACATACATTACAATTATACACTTACAATTAACATTTCATGGCATTCAAGCATCAAAAGTTCATCTCAAGAACTATCAAACCCTAATCAAGAATCACAAAGTCATTAATCATGTTTTTAAAGTTTTACAAATCAACCTACACATCAAAATGAAGCTAGTGATACTAGTAACACAATTAAAACATGAACTTTAACAATTTAACAACATTTAATCTTCCAAAATCAAAGATTAAGCAAACCCATTTTCAAGTGTTCAAACTAGTTGCTCAAATCAACAAATCGAACAAACAAAACATATATTCATGTTATACACGAGCCATAGACACTAATTAACACTTTTATAATTCAAAAACATCAAGAACACAAAATCTAGTGATTTTAGAAAGTTACCCAAATGAGTTGAAATTGGTATCAAGTTGTAGAGGATGAAGAGAGGATTCCAAATATGTAATTTGTTTTGTTGCTAGCCTCCTAATCCGAATTTAGATGATGAATTATTGTTTTGGTGTTTGAGAGAGTTTGGTGAAAGTATTTAGAAAATGGAAAAAGAAAAAGGAAATAATGAATGGAGGAGGAGGGAGTTTGACTCCTTTGACCTAGTCACCCTTTTTGGCACTTTGGCAAGTTTAGTCCCTCAAGTTTGTAGTCGGGTGCGGGAATTAACCAAACGAATTATTTTAAATTACACGGGAGTGCGGGAAACGTTATAATCCCATAACGAAAATATTAAGGATGTTAGTTAACGGGGGATACGAATCTAGATACGAAGGACATTATTAAAAATAAATAGACAGGCGTTAAAATAATTTAACGGAAAAAATGCGGGATGTTACATTACCCACACCTTAAAAGAAATTTCGTCCCGAAATTTAGTTGGAAGCAATAGTCGTTGTTTCTTACTCGAGACTTTACGTTGTCAATGCTATGAATAAGTGATGATACGTCCTTGGGCATTCCCACAAATTTTGACAGTCGAGATTTCAGTTTGTATTAAGACTTGGTTTTACGATCCACAATTTCAACCAGTTTCCCATAAAGGGGAGTTTGCCATCAATAGTAAGTTTATCTAGGAGAGTAGCACGTTCCTGTTCCGTAGGACACGTCTCTAAGTTTGTTGCACGAAATGTAAGGTAAATGGAAACTTTAATTGAGTCAGGAGATCTAAACGGTAGGAGGCGGTTCCAATACGCCCCAAGATTTTCAAAAGGATCAATATTGCGGATATAACTTTCCTCGATTTCTCGAAACGGATTACACCTTCCCAAGGTGCGGGTTCTCAATATTACACGGTTACTGACTTGGGATTCGAAAGGTTTACGTCGAATGTCGGTATAGCCCTTTTGGCGACTACGGGTTGTCTTGAGTCCTTCTCGGACTTGAACGATCTCAACTGTTATTTCTTGAATGAGTTCGGATTCGATGATTTGCTTGCCACATGCTTTGGTCCAACGAATAGGGGTATGACATTTGCGGTCATATAGGGTTTCGGAAGTGCGGCGTTAATACACGAATGGTAATTGTCGTTGTAAGAGGAACTACTAAAGGTAACAATACCAGTTTGTAACATGTCTTTCCAAGATTTGAGTCATACGTTTGCTTGTTCCGTCAGTTTGTGGATGGTACGTGGTACCCATGTTTAAACGTGTTCCTAAGGCTTCTTGTAACGCTAGAAGTGAAACGAGTATTTCGATCCGAGGTAGTTGACAATGGTACACCGTGTTGGAAAAGAATTTCTTAAGATATGTTTGAACAAGTTAGTTAGGGTTCGAAAACGTTCGTTGGAACAAGTTCCTTATCGGCTACAGAGAACGTTTGCCAGGGCTATTCACCCTCGTGGTGAATACTAGTAATACATGATGAGTCGCTCTCTCCATTGAGAAAGTATATAAAAGGTTTCCTTATACAAAAATACAAGCGAAAAGGACAGGAGTGTAACACCCTAGGCAAATCCCACATCGCCCACGAACATGAGTGATCATGGGATTATAAGGTAATACTCACGCTTAAATGACACAACGCGTTTTGGGATCACAGGCTGAGTAGAAGTGCGAGTACATTGTGGTTAAGCGTGCTCGGGCGAGAGCACTACCAGGATGGGTGACCTCCTGGGAAAGTGCTTCTCGTGTGTGGTCGCCAAGAAAAAGCCGTGCGCCTGCGGGCAAAGCGGACAATATTGTGGTCATGTTAAGCTGGGGTGTTACAGAATGGTATCAGAGCCACTCATGTGCCGTTGGGGGTGGTGGGGCAAACCTCATCGAGGACGATGAGTCCCTAAGGGGGGGGGGAGGGTGAATGTAACACCCTAGGCAAATCCCACATCGCCCACGAACATGAGTGATCATGGGATTATAAGGTAATACTCACGCTTAAATGACACAACGCGTTTTGGGATCACAGGCTGAGTAGAAGTGCGAGTACGTTGTGGTTAAGCGTGCTCGGGCGAGAGCACTACCAGGATGGGTGACCTCCTGGGAAAGTGCTTCTCGTGTGTGGTCGCCAAGAAAAAGCCGTGCGCCTGCGGGCAAAGCGGACAATATTGTGGTCATGTTAAGCTGGGGTGTTACAAGGAGTGGAATGAGAACTTAGAATAGGATGAGCTCAAATCCTGAGGTAGCCATATCGCGCATCTAGTGGTCAAATGTTGATACCTGGTGGGAAAACGAGGTAGAACACGTAGTTGTATAGTTCGGGGTCGAGTAGTAGTTGTCCGTATCAGGAGCACGAGGACGATAAGTCAAAGAGAAAGGAAGTATCCTTGGATTGTGTGTTATCTTGGGTCCCAGTAATATCAGACGGTCATAGTGAAATAACAGTGTTATGTAACGTGGTACGTGGTGATGAGAAGATTGGTCGGATCCATAATTAAGTATTCCAATCGTTCGTGCAAAAATAACGAATTTCAGTTTCCTTGATTTCGAGTCGAGAGAGTATGCCTTTCGGGCGTTCAAGTAGAAATATTTCCATATTTGAATTCCATTGTGTTACATGAATTTAGCTAGTAAGGTTGGTGTGAATAATCGCGTCAAAAGTTCGGACACGGAGAGGTTTAGTCCTTTCCTGGGGGAGTTAACATGGTTAAAGGACGAGTAACACGAGAAAAAGTCGAAAATGAATCTGCGGTAATAATCGGCAAGATCTAAGATTTTACGAATACAAGTCAGAGTCGTGAGGGTTTCCCGATTACGTGTGGTTCTGATTGTGAGATGTGTTGTAATGCCTTGACCACTAACAACATGGTCTAAAAATTTGACTTCGTTTAACCAAAATTCTCACTTGGAGAATTCGGTATAGAGTTGCTCTTTTCTCAAGAGTTCGAGCGTGAGACGGAGACGTTGTTCATTTTCTTCTTTACTTGAATAGGTTTAGAACATCAATTATAAGTACGGTAACGATTTTTATCTAGATAAGTTTGCATAAGCGGTGCCGGAGGTCTATGAATACAGACGGAGCCTTAGATAAACTGAACGGCACTAAAAGAAATTTATAACTATCGTAGGGAGTTCGGAAAGTGATTTGTGAGACATCGTCTCCCTTAACTCTCAATTGATGATAACCAGAATGAAGGTCGATTTTGGAATACACGTGAGATCCTTGTAACGGTTCAAGAGGTTGTTGATACGGGGAAAAGGATATCGGTGCTTAACCGGAAATTACTTAGTTCGCAATAATCTATACATAATTGCAGGGAAACATTTCTCCTTAACGAATAGGTTTTGAGCTCCTTAGTTCTATAGGTGTCAAGTCAAAATTTAAATTATCCACCCAATAAGTTTAACGTACATCCTCCGATAAAATTTTATCGATACACAAAAAAAAAAATTCGTTGGTCACTTAAATGGCGTAAGTAGTACCTAGGGAAAATGGTGGAGTGCAAAGAGTAGGCTCCTAGCCTTGGATACAAAACATTTATCGATATCCAAATCGAATAAACATGAAACATGAGAATTTCGAGAAGAAACATACCCGTGACTAGTTGTCATCTCGAGCTTCCTCGGTGTTAATGTTGAAGTCGCGTGCGTTGGGGTTGATTTTCTTCCTTGGGCATTCATTCCTAAAATGACCCGTTTGGCCACATGTGTAGTGACCCTAACTTTTCCATGTTTATATATATTAATTGAGATTGATATTTACATGATTAAATGTTTCCAATATGTTAAGCAATCAAACTTTTTAAGACTTGATTAATTGAAATATGTTTCATATAGACAATTGACCACCCAAGTTGACCGGTGATTCACGAACGTTAAAACTTGTAAAAACTATATGATGACATATATATGGATATATATATATATAGTTAACATGATACTATGATAAGTAAACATATCATTAAGTATATTAACAATGAACTACATATGTAAAAACAAGACTACTAACTTAATGATTTTTAAACGAGACATATATGTAACGATTATATTTGTAAAGACATTTAATGTATATATATATATCATATTAAGAGATATTCATACATGATAATATCATGATAATATAATAATTTAAAATCTCATTTGATATTATAAACATTGGGTTAACAACATTTAACAAGATCGTTAACCTAAAGGTTTCAAAACAACACTTACATGTAACGACTAACGATGACTTAACGACTCAGTTAAAATGTATATACATGTAGTGTTTTAATATGTATTTATACACTTTTGAAAGACTTTAATACACTTATCAAAATACTTCTACTTAACAAAAATTCTTACAATTACATCCTCGTTCAGTTTCATCAACAATTCTACTCGTATGCACCCGTATTCGTACTCGTACAATACACAGCTTTTAGATGTATGTACTATTGGTATATACACTCCAATGATCAGCTCTTAGCAGCCCATGTGAGTCACCTAACACATGTGGGAACCATCATTTGGCAACTAGCATGAAATATCTCATAAAATTACAAAAATATGAGTAATCATTCATGACTTATTTACATGAAAACAAAATTACATATCCTTTATATCTAATCCATACACCAACGAACAAAAACACCTACAAACACTTTCATTATTCAATTTTCTTCATCTAATTGATCTCTCTCAAGTTCTATCTTCAAGTTCTAAGTGTTCTTCATAAATTCTACAAGTTCTAGTTACATAAAATCAAGAATACTTTCAAGTTTGCTAGCTCACTTCCAATCTTGTAAGGTGATCATCCAACCTCAAGAAATCTTTGTTTCTTATAGTAGGTTATCATTCTAATACAAGGTAATAATCATATTCAAACTTTGGTTCAATTTCTATAACTATAACAATCTTATTTCAAGTGATGATCTTACTTGAACTTGTTTTCGTGTCATGATTCTGCTTCAAGAACTTCGAGCCATCCAAGGATCCGTTGAAGCTAGATCCATTTTTATCTTTTCCAGTAGTTTTATCCAAGGAACTTAAGGTAGTAATGATGTTCATAACATCATTCGATTCATATATATAAAGCTATCTTATTCGAAGGTTTAAACTTGTAATCACTAGAACATAGTTTAGTTAATTCTAAACTTGTTCGCAAACAAAAGTTAATCCTTCTAACTTGACTTTTAAAATCAACTAAACACATGTTATATATCTATATGATATGCTAACTTAATGATTTAAAACCTGGAAACACGAAAAACACCGTAAAACCGGATTTACGCCGTCGTAGTAACACCGCGGGCTGTTTTGGGTTAGTTAATTAAAAACTATGATAAACTTTGATTTAAAAGTTGTTATTCTGAGAAAATGATTTTTATTATGAACATGAAACTATATCCAAAAATTATGGTTAAACTCAAAGTGGAAGTATGTTTTCTAAAATGGTCATCTAGACGTCGTTCTTTCGACTGAAATGACTACCTTTAAAAAACGACTTGTAACTTATTTTTCTGACTATAAACCTATACTTTTTATGTTTAGATTCATAAAATAGAGTTCAATATGAAACCATAGCAATTTGATTCCCTCAAAACGGATTTAAAATGAAGAAGTTATGGGTAAAACAAGATTGGATAATTTTTCTCATTTTAGCTACGTGAAAATTGGTAACAAATCTATTTCAACCATAACTTAATCAACTTGTATTGTATATTATGTAATCTTGAGATACCATAGACACGTATACAATATTTCGACCTATCATGTCGACACATCTATATATATTTCGGAACAACCATAGACACTCTATATGTGAATGTTGGAGTTAGCTATACAGGGTTGAGGTTGATTCCAAAATATATATAGTTTGAGTTGTGATCAATACTGAGATACATATACACTGGGTCGTGGATTGATTCAAGATAATATTTATCGATTTATTTCTGTACATCTAACTGTGGACAACTAGTTGTAGGTTACTAACGAGGACAGCTGACTTAATAAACTTAAAACATCAAAATATATTAAAAGTGTTGTAAATATATTTTGAACATACTTTGATATATATGTATATATTGTTATAGGTTCGTGAATCAACCAGTGGCCAAGTCTTACTTCCCGACGAAGTAAAAATCTGTGAAAGTGAGTTATAGTCCCACTTTTAAAATCTAATATTTTTGGGATGAGAATACATGCAGGTTTTATAAATGATTTACAAAATAGACACAAGTACGTGAAACTACATTCTATGGTTGAATTATCGAAATCGAATATGCCCCTTTTTATTAAGTCTGGTAATCTAAGAATTAGGGAACAGACACCCTAATTGACGCGAATCCTAAAGATAGATCTATTGGGCCTAACAAACCCCATCCAAAGTACAGAATGCTTTAGTACTTCGAAATTTATATCATATCCGAAGGGTGTCCCGGAATGATGGGGATATTCTTATATATGCATCTTGTTAATGTCGGTTACCAGGTGTTCACCATATGAATGATTTTTATCTCTATGTATGGGATGTGTATTGAAATATGAAATCTTGTGGTCTATTGTTACGATTTGATATATATAGGTTAAACCTATAACTCACCAACATTTTTGTTGACGTTTAAAGCATGTTTATTCTCAGGTGAATACTAAGAGCTTCCGCTGTTGCATACTAAAATAAGGACAAGATTTGGAGTCCATGTTTGTATGATATTGTGTAAAAACTGCATTCAAGAAACTGATTTCGATGTAACATATTTGTATTGTAAACCATTATGTAATGGTCGTGTGTAAACAGGATATTTTAGATTATCATTATTTGATAATCTACATAAAGTTTTTTTTAAACCTTTATTTATGAAATAAAGGTTATGGTTTGTTTTAAAATGAATGCAGTCTTTGAAAAACGTCTCATATAGAGGTCAAAACCTCGCAACGAAATCAATTAATATGGAACGTTTTTAATCAATAAGAACGGGACATTTCAGTTGGTATCCGAGCGTTGGTCTTAGAGAACCAGAATTTTGCATTAGTGTGTCTTATCGAGTTTGTTAGGATGCATTAGTGAGTCTGGACTTCGACCGTGTTTACTTGAAAAATGATTGCTTAACAAATTTTGTTGAAAACTATATATTTTTAACATGTGAATATTATGTGATATATTAATCTCTTAACGCGTTTGATATTATGTGATAGATGTCTACCTCTAGAACAAGTCCCATTGACTCACCTAATAATAATGAAGAGTCAAATGTAAATTGGAATAATTCGTGGACTGATTCACAAGTTCCCGAAGTGGAACCGGAAGAAGAGTCGGAACCGGAAGAAGAATCGGAACCGGAAGAAGAATCGGAACCGGATGAAGAAATAGAACCGGTGGAGGAAATAATAAAACGGTTAAGTAAAAGAAAATCCTCAACCAACCGACCAAGGTTAATTATGGTCAATGGTGTTTCCGCCAAGGAAGCAAAATATTGGGAGGATTACCAATTCTCCGATGAATCGGATTCCGACGAGAATTCCGATGATGTTATAGAAATTACCCCAACTGAATTTAAAAAGGCAAAAGAAAATAATAAGGGAAAGGGCATAAAAATAGAGAAATCTAATTCCAACCCCGATGAACTTTATATGTATCGTCAACCCCCGAAGTCCTTAAGTTGTAACAATGGCCCGGGAACCTCTAAACCACCAGGTTTTTCTAAACCAATGTGGAAAACAGCGGCTCATATTAGGGGAACATCATATATCCCTAGAAACTTGGCAAAACGAACCAAAACCGAAGAAGAAGAAACAAGCGAGTCGGAATAAGATAGTTGTATTCGTGTGGTGTAATATATGTAATATAGTGTGCTTATGCTTTATGATATATGTAAAAATTGCTTGTATTAATAAGTATTTTTTTTATGAATCTAACTCTTGTCTATTTTACAGTATAAAAACACAAAATGGATAGACAACCCAATACTTTAAGAGACCTACCCGGAGACATGATTGATGAAATCTTGTCTAGAGTCGGTCAGAATTCTTCGGCACAACTATTTAAGGCGAGATCAGTTTGTAAGACATTCGAAGAACATTCCAAGAATGCCTTGGTTTATAAAAGACTTTCGTTCGAAAGATGGGGGATATCACATTGGGAAATCCATAAGTTACGATGTGTTTACTTTGACGCATATATTGCGGGGAACCCAAATGCTATTTTACGCAATGGGTTAAGAAATTATTTTGACTCAATATATCCGAATATTGGACTTCGTGATTTAGAAAAAGCGGCTAACATGCAACATAAAGAAGCATGTTATGCTTACGGATTAGTAATGTTCGCTTCTCACCAAAGTGAGAACAAGAACATCGGGCTACAACTATTAAACAAAACGTTCCCACAAGTGACGGAGTCGGTAATTGGGGTAAGAAATGAGGTTTTTAGATTGTTACGGGACTGTTGGACATTACGTAACCCTCGTCCCTTTGACGACGTTACAACACGCTGTCTTATCAACGGCCATAACGATTATGTTCCACAAGAACAAGGATGGGAAGTAATCCTAGTAAAACCAGAATGCATGACTTGTTTCTGGACGTATGAATTACGAGTCTTTATTGCCTTTGCTGAACGACTTGTGTACTAGCTAGAATTATCTTCACAACCATCTTGTATCAAATTTATTGTGTGCTATATTTCATGCTATATGTAAAATAAGCGGTATTGTAAGTTTATAAAATATTGTGTAAAAGTTTGAACGCGAGATATTATTATAATCAGTTTTTCATATAGAATTGTAGTAGTTGAATTGTATATTAGCTACTAAGTATGAACTTAACGGGTAGGTACTACCCGAATTTAAACTTATAAAATGCTAATATGAAGAAAAAGCTTTTATAAATGAGTTCATATTATGCTACGAAATACTATTAACTACTCTTAATATTCTATATGATTAACTTGTTCCATTTGACTATTTTGAAGGAAATGGCACCGACTACTCGACACACCGTGAATATGAATGAAGAGGAATTCCGTACTTTTCTAGCTTCAAACATAGCCACAGTACAGGCTGTGCTATATACCAACAATAACCTTGGATCTAGCAGTACAGGAAATCGTGTAGGATGCACCTACAAAGAATTCACTGCCTGCAAACCTTTGGAATTTGATGGAACCGAAGGACCGATCGGATTGAAACGGTGGACCGAGAAGGTCGAATCGGTGTTTGCCATAAGTAAGTGTACTGAAGAGGACAAAGTGAAGTACGCTGTAACAACCCAAACCAACCACCGACTAAACCTCGTTAAATTTTAGCTAAAAAAAAAAAATTTTGCTGGCAGACTGTTTGCGCGCCGCGCGCCCTGGCTTGCGCGCCGCGTAAAAGCTGGCTGTTGCCGGTTGCCTTTAATGCGAAAAAGATGAACGTGTTCCCGGCATATTTAATCAAAACGCTTTTAACCATACATTCATATATGTAAAACTAGCACATAACTAAGGTATGAACAAGTTTTACAAGGTGGGGCCTGTAGTGACCCGAACTTTTCCATGTTTATATATATTAATTGAGATTGATGTTTACATGATTAAATGTTTCCAACATGTTAAGCAATCAAACTTGTTAAGACTTGATTAATTGAAATAGGTTTCATATAGACAATTGACCACCCAAGTTGACCGGTGATTCACGAACGTTAAAGCTTGTAAAAAAAACTATATGATGACATATATATGGTTATATATATAGTTAACATGATATTATGATAAGTAAACATATCATTAATTATATTAACAATGAACTACATATGTAAAAACAAGACTACTAACTTAATGATTTTGAAACGAGACATATATGTAACGTTTATCGTTGTAACGACATTTAATGTATATATATCATATTAAGAGATATTCGTACATCATAATATCATGATAATATAATAATTTAAAATCTCTTTTGTTATTATAAACATTGGGTTAACAACATTTAACAAGATCGTTAACCTAAAGGTTTCAAAACAACACTTACATGTAACGACTAACGATGACTTAACGACTCAGTTAAAATGTATATACATGTAGTGTTTTAATATGTATTTATACACTTTTGAAAGACTTCAATACACTTATCAAAATACTTCTACTTAACAAAAATGCTTACAATTACATTCTCGTTCAGTTTCATCAACAATTCTACTCGTATGCACCCGTATTCGTACTCGTACAATACACAGCTTTTAGATGTATGTACTATTGGTATATACACTCCAATGATCAGCTCTTAGCAGCCCATGTGAGTCACCTAACACATGTGGGAACCATCATTTGGCAACTAGCATGAAATATCTCATAAGATTACAAAAATATGAGTATTCATTCATGACTTATTTACATGAAAACAAAATTACATATCCTTTATATCTAATCCATACACCAACGACCAAAAACACCTACAAACACTTTCATTCTTCAATTTTCTTCATCTAATTGAACTCTCTCAAGTTCTATCTTCAAGTTCTAAGTGTTCTTCATAAATTCCAAAAGTTCTAGTTTCATAAAATCAAGAATACTTTCAAGTTTGCTAGCTCACTTCCAATCTTGTAAGGTGATCATCCAACCTCAAGAAATCTTTGTTTCTTACAGTAGGTTATCATTCTAATACAAGGTAATAATCATATTCAAACTTTGGTTCAATTTCTATAACTATAACAATCTTATTTCAAGTGATGATCTTACTTGAACTTGTTTTCGTGTCATGATTTTGCTTCAAGAACTTTGAGCCATCCAAGGATCCATTGAAGCTAGATCCATTTTTCTCTTTTCCAGTAGGTTCATCCAAGGAACTTAAGGTAGTAATGATATTCATAACATCATTCGATTCATACATATAAAGCTATCTTATTCAAAGGTTTAAACTTGTAATCACTAGAACATAGTTTAGTTAATTCTAAACTTGTTCGCAAACAAAAGTTAATCCTTCTAACTTGACTTTTAAAATCAACTAAACACATGTTCTATATCTATATGATATGCTAACTTAATGATTTAAAACCTGGAAACACGAAAAACACCGTAAAACCGGATTTACGCCGTCGTAGTAACACCGCGGGCTGTTTTGGGTTAGTTAATTAAAAACTATGATAAACTTTGATTTAAAAGTTGTTATTCTGAGAAAATAATTTTTATTATGAACATGAAACTATATCCAAAAATTATGGTTAAACTCAAAGTGGAAGTATGTTTTCTAAAATGGTCATCTAGACGTCGTTCTTTCGACTGAAATGACTACCTTTACAAAAACGACTTGTAACTTATTTTTCCGACTATAAACCTATACTTTTTCTGTTTAGATTCATAAAATAGAGTTCAATATGAAACCATAGCAATTTGATTCACTCAAAACGGATTTAAAATGAAGAAGTTATGGGTAAAACAAGATTGGATAATTTTTCTCATTTTAGCTACGTGAAAATTGGTAACAAATCTATTCCAACCATAACTTAATCAACTTGTATTGTATATTATGTAATCTTGAGATACCATAGACACGTATACAATGTTTCGACCTATCATGTCGACACATCTATATATATTTCGGAACAACCATAGACACTCTATATGTGAATGTTGGAGTTAGCTATACAGGGTTGAGGTTGATTCCAAAATATATATAGTTTGAGTTGTGATCAATACTGAGATACGTATACACTGGGTCGTGGATTGATTCAAGATAATATTTATCGATTTATTTCTGTACATCTAACTGTGGACAACTAGTTGTAGGTTACTAACGAGGACAGCTGACTTAATAAACTTAAAACATCAAAATATATTAAAAGTATTGTAAATATATTTTGAACATACTTTGATATATATGTATATATTGTTATAGGTTCGTGAATCAACCAGTGGCCAAGTCTTACTTCCCGACGAAGTAAAAAATCTGTGAAAGTGAGTTATAGTCCCACTTTTAAAATCTAATATTTTTGGGATGAGAATACATGCAGGTTTTATAAATGATTTACAAAATAGACACAAGTACATGAAACTACATTCTATGGTTGAATTATCGAAATCGAATATGCCCTTTTTTATTAAGTCTGGTAATCTAAGAATTAGGGAACAGACACTCTAATTGACGCGAATCCTAAAGATAGATCTATTGGGCCTAACAAACCCCATCCAAAGTACCGGATGCTTTAGTACTTCGAAATTTATATCATATCCGAAGGGTGTCCCGGAATGATGGGGATATTCTTATATATGCATCTTGTTATTGTCGGTTACCAGGTGTTCACCATATGAATGATTTTTATCTCTATGTATGGGATGTGTATTGAAATATGAAATCTTGTGGTCTATTGTTACGATTTGATATATATAGGTTAAACCTATAACTCACCAACATTTTTGTTGACGTTTAAAGCATGTTTATTCTCAGGTGAATATTAAGAGCTTCCGCTGTTGCATACTAAAATAAGGACAAGATTTGGAGTCCATGTTTGTATGATATTGTGTAAAAACTGCATTCAAGAAACTGATTTCGATGTAACATATTTGTATTGTAAACCATTATGTAATGGTCGTGTGAAAACAGGATATTTTAGATTATCATTATTTGATAATCTACGTAAAGCTTTTTAAACCTTTATTTATGAAATAAAGGTTATGGTTTGTTTTAAAAAGGAATGCAGTCTTTGAAAAACGTCTCATATAGAGGTCAAAACCTCGCAACGAAATCAATTAATATGGAACGTTTTTAATCAATAAGAACGGGACATTTCAGTTGGTATCCGAGCGTTGGTCTTAGAGAACCAGAATTTTGCATTAGTGTGTCTTATCGAGTTTTTTAGGATGCATTAGTGAGTCTGGACTTCGACCGTGTTTACTTGAAAAATGATTGCTTAACAAATTTTGTTGGAAACAATATATTTTTAACATGTGAATATTATGTGATATATTAATCTCTTAACGCGTTTGATATTATGTGATAGATGTCTACCTCTAGAACAAGTCCCATTGACTCACCTAATAATAATGAAGAGTCAAATGTAAATTGGAATGATTCGTGGACTGATTCACAAGTTCCCGAAGAGGAACCGGAAGAAGAGTCGGAACCGGAAGAAGAATCGGAACCGGAAGAAGAATCGGAACCGGATGAAGAAATAGAACCGGTGGGGGAAATAATAAAACGGTTAAGTAAAAGAAAATCCTCAACCAACCGACCAAAGTTAATTATGGTCAATGGTGTTTCCGCCAAGGAAGCAAAATATTGGGAGGATTACCAATTCTCCGATGAATCGGATTTCGACGAGAATTCCGATGATGTTATAGAAATTACCCCAACTGAATTTAAAAAGGCAAAAGAAAATAATAAGGGAAAGGGCATAAAAATAGAGAAATCTAATTCCAACCCCGATGAACTTTATATGTATCGTCAACCCCCGAAGTCCTTAAGTTGTAACAATGACCCGGGAACCTCTAAACCACCAGGTTTTTCTAAACCAATGTGGACAACGACGGCTCGTATTAGGGGAACATCATATATCCCTAGAAACTTGGCAAAACGAACCAAAACCGAAGAAGAAGAAACGAGCGAGTCGGAATAAGATAGTTGTATTCGTGTGGTGTAATATATGGAATATAGTGTTCTTATGCTTTATGATATATGTAAAAATTGCTTGTATTAATAAGTATTTTTTTTATGAATCTAACTCTTGTCTATTTTACAGTTTAAAAACACAAAATGGATAGACAACCCAATATTTTAAGAGACCTACCCGGAGACATGATTGATGAAATCTTGTCCAGAGTCGGCCAGAATTCTTCGGCACAACTATTTAAGGCGAGATCAGTTTGTAAGACATTCGAAGAACGTTCCAAGAATGTCTTGGTTTATAAGAGACTTTCGTTTGAAAGATGGGGGATATCACATTGGGAAACCCATAAGTTACGATGTGTTTACTTTGACGCATATATTGCGGGGAACCCAAATGCTATTTTACGCAACGGGTTAAGAAATTATTTTGACTCAATATATCCGAATATTGGACTTCGTGATTTAGAAAAAGCGGCTAACATGCAACATAAAGAAGCATGTTATGCTTACGGATTAGTAATGTTCGCTTCTCACCAAAGTGAGAACAAGAACATCGGGCTACAACTATTAAACAAAACGTTTCCACAAGTGACGGAGTCGGTAATTGGGGTAAGAAATGAGGTTTTTAGATTATTACGGGACTGTTGGACATTACGTAACCCTCGTCCCTTTGATGACGTTACAACACGCTGTCTTATCAACGGCCATAACGGTTATGTTGCACAAGACCAAGGATGGGAAGTAGTCCTAGTAAAACCAGAATGCATGACTTGTTTCTGGACGTATGAATTACGTGTCTTTATTGCCTTTGCCGAACGACTTGTGTACTAGCTAGAATTGTCTTCACAACTATCTTGTATCAAAGTTATTGTGTGCTATATTTCATGCTTTATGTAAAATAAGCGGTATTGTAAGTTTGTAAAATATTGTATAAAAGTTTGAACGCGAAATATTATTACAATCAGTTTTTCATATAGAATTGTAGTAGTTGAATTGTATATTAGCTACTAAGTATGAACTTAACGGGTAGGTACTACCCGAATTTAAACTTATAAAACGCTAATATGAAGAAAAAGCTTTTATAAATGAGTTCATATTATGCTACGAAATACTATTAACTACTCTTAATATTCTGTATGATTAACTTGTTCCATTTAACTATTTTGAAGGAAATGGCACCGACTACTCGACACACCGTGAATATGAATGAAGAGGAATTCCGTACTTTTCTAGCTTCAAACATAGCCGCAGTACAGGCTGCGCTACATACCAACAATAACCTTGGATCTAGCAGTACAGGAAATCGTGTAGGATGCACCTACAAAGAATTCACTGCCTGCAAACCTTTGGAATTTGATGGAACCGAAGGACCGATCGGATTGAAACGGTGGACCGAGAAGGTTGAATCGGTGTTTGCCATAAGTAAGTGTACTGAAGAGGACAAAGTGAAGTACGCTACGCATAGCTTCACAGGTTCTGCGTTAACATGGTGGAATACTTATCTAGAGCAAGTGGGACAAGATGATGCGTACGCACTACCGTGGTCAGCATTCAAGCACTTGATGAACGAGAAGTACCGTCCCAGAACCGAGGTCAATAAGCTCAAGACAGAACTTAGAGGGTTACGAACCCAAGGATTTGATATTACCACGTACGAAAGACGATTCACAGAATTGTGCCTATTGTGTCCGGGAGCATTCGAAGATGAGGAAGAGAAGATCGACGCGTTTGTGAAAGGATTACCGGAAAGAATCCAAGAAGATATAAGTTCACACGAGCCCGCCTCCATACAACAGGCATGTAGAATGGCTCACAAACTAGTGAACCAGATTGAAGAAAGAATTAAAGAACAGACTGCTGAAGAGGCCAATGTGAAGCAAGTCAAAAGAAAGTGGGAGGAAAACGGTGATAAGAATCACCAATACAACAACAACAGCAATTACAACAATAATCGCAACAATTATCCCAACAATCGCAACATCAATCGCAACTACAACAAACGGCCCAACAACAACAACAACAACAACAACAACAACAACAACTACAACAATCATCCCAACAACAATAATAACCGCAACAACAACAACAACAATCAGAAGCAACTATGCCAAAGGTGTGAAAAGAATCACTCGGGGTTCTGCACCAAATTTTGCAACAAGTGTAAAAGAAATGGTCATAGCGCGGCGAAGTGTGAGGTCTACGGACCAGGGGTTAATAGAACGAAAGGAACAAATGGTGTCGGAACGAGTAATGGCGGAGCAAGTAGTGTCGGAGCAAGTTATGCCAATGTAGTTTGTTATAAATGTGGAAAACCAGGCCACATTATTAGAAATTGCCCGAACCAGGAGAACACGAATGGACAAGGCCGTGGAAGAGTTTTCAATATTAATGCGGTAGAGGCACAGGAAGACCCGGAGCTTGTTACGGGTACGTTTCTTATTGACAATAAATCTGCTTACGTTTTATTTGATTCGGGTGCGGATAGAAGCTATATGAGTAGAGATTTTTGTGCTAAATTAAGTTGTCCATTGACGCCTTTGGATAGTAAATTTTTACTCGAATTAGCAAATGGTAAATTAATTTCAGCAGATAATATATGTCGGAATCGAGAAATTAAACTGGTTAGCGAAACATTTAAGATTGATTTGATACCAGTAGAGTTAGGGAGTTTTGATGTGATAATCGGTATGGACTGGTTGAAAGAAGTGAAAGCGGAGATCGTTTGTTACAAAAATGCAATTCGCATTATACGAGAAAAAGGAAAACCCTTAATGGTGTACGGAGAAAAGGGCAACACGAAGCTACATCTTATTAGTAATTTGAAGGCACAAAAACTAATAAGAAAAGGTTGCTATGCTGTTCTAGCACACGTCGAGAAAGTACAAACTGAAGAAAAGAGCATCAATGATGTTCCCATTGCAAAAGAATTTCCCGATGTATTTCCGAAAGAATTACCGGGATTACCCCCACATCGATCCGTTGAATTTCAAATAGATCTTGTACCAGGAGCTGCACCAATAGCTCGTGCTCCTTACAGACTCGCACCCAGCGAGATGAAAGAACTGCAAAGCCAATTACAAGAACTTTTAGAGCGTGGTTTCATTCGACCAAGCACATCACCGTGGGGAGCTCCTGTTTTGTTTGTCAAGAAGAAAGATGGTACATTCAGGTTGTGTATCGACTACCGAGAGTTGAACAAACTTACCATCAAGAACCGCTACCCACTACCGAGAATCGACGACTTATTTGATCAACTACAAGGCTCGTCTGTTTATTCAAAGATTGACTTACGTTCCGGGTATCATCAAATGCGGGTGAAAGAAGATGATATTCCAAAGACTGCTTTCAGAACACGTTACGGTCATTACGAGTTTATGGTCATGCCGTTTGGTTTAACTAATGCACCAGCTGTGTTCATGGACCTTATGAACCGAGTGTGTGGACCATACCTTGACAAGTTTGTCATTGTTTTCATTGATGACATACTTATTTACTCAAAGAATGACCAAGAACACGGTGAACATTTGAGAAAGGTGTTAGAAGTATTGATGAAGGAAGAATTGTACGCTAAGTTTTCAAAGTGTGCATTTTGGTTGGAAGAAGTTCAATTCCTCGGTCACATAGTGAACAAAGAAGGTATTAAGGTGGATCCGGCAAAGATAGAAACTGTTGAAAAGTGGGAAACCCCGAAAACTCCGAAACACATACGCCAGTTTTTAGGACTAGCTGGTTACTACAGAAGGTTCATCCAAGACTTTTCCAGAATAGCAAAACCCTTGACTGCATTAACGCATAAAGGGAAGAAATTTGAATGGAATGATGAACAAGAGAAAGCGTTTCAGTTATTGAAGAAAAAGCTAACTACGGCACCTATATTGTCATTGCCTGAAGGGAATGATGATTTTGTGATTTATTGTGACGCATCAAAGCAAGGTCTCGGTTGTGTATTAATGCAACGAACGAAGGTGATTGCTTATGCGTCTAGACAATTGAAGATTCACGAACAAAATTATACGACGCATGATTTGGAATTAGGCGCGGTTGTTTTTGCATTAAAGACTTGGAGGCACTACTTATATGGGGTCAAAAGTATTATATATACCGACCACAAAAGTCTTCAACACATATTTAATCAGAAACAACTGAATATGAGGCAGCGTAGGTGGATTGAATTATTGAATGATTACGATTTTGAGATTCGTTACCACCCGGGGAAGGCAAATGTGGTAGCCGATGCCTTGAGCAGGAAGGATAGAGAACCCATTCGAGTAAAATCTATGAATATAATGATTCATAATAACATTACTACTCAAATAAAGGAGGCGCAACAAGGAGTTTTAAAAGAGGGAAATTTAAAGGATGAAATACCCAAAGGATCGGAGAAGCATCTTAATATTCGGGAAGACGGAACCCGGTATAGGGCTGAAAGGATTTGGGTACCAAAATTTGGAGATATGAGAGAAATGGTACTTAGAGAAGCTCACAAAACCAGATACTCAATACATCCTGGAACGGGGAAGATGTACAAGGATCTCAAGAAACATTTTTGGTGGCCGGGTATGAAAGCCGATGTTGCTAAATACGTAGGAGAATGTTTGACGTGTTCTAAGGTCAAAGCTGAGCATCAGAAACCATCAGGTCTACTTCAACAACCCGAAATCCCGGAATGGAAATGGGAAAACATTACCATGGATTTCATCACTAAATTGCCAAGGACTGCAAGTGGTTTTGATACTATTTGGGTAATAGTTGATCGTCTCACCAAATCAGCACACTTCCTACCAATAAGAGAAGATGACAAGATGGAGAAGTTAGCACGACTGTATTTGAAGGAAGTCATCTCTAGACATGGAATACCAATCTCTATTATCTCTGATAGGGATGGCAGATTTATTTCAAGATTCTGGCAGACATTACAGCAAGCATTAGGAACTCGTCTAGACATGAGTACTGCCTATCATCCACAAACTGATGGGCAGAGCGAAAGGACGATACAAACGCTTGAAGACATGCTACGAGCATGTGTTATTGATTTCGGAAACAGTTGGGATCGACATCTACCGTTAGCAGAATTTTCCTACAACAACAGCTACCATTCAAGCATTGAGATGGCGCCGTTTGAAGCACTTTATGGTAGAAAGTGCAGGTCTCCAATTTGTTGGAGTGAGGTGGGGGATAGACAGATTACGGGTCCGGAGATTATACAAGAAACTACCGAGAAGATCATCCAAATTCAACAACGGTTGAAAACCGCCCAAAGTCGACAAAAGAGCTACGCTGACATTAAAAGAAAAGATATAGAGTTTGAAATTGGAGAGATGGTCATGCTTAAAGTTTCACCTTGGAAAGGCGTTGTTCGATTTGGTAAACGAGGGAAATTAAATCCAAGGTATATTGGACCATTCAAGATTATTGATCGTGTCGGACCAGTAGCTTACCGACTTGAGTTACCTCAACAACTCGCGGCTGTACATAACACTTTCCACGTCTCGAATTTGAAGAAATGTTTTGCTAAAGAAGATCTCACTATTCCGTTAGATGAAATCCAAATCAACGAAAAACTCCAATTCATCGAAGAACCCGTCGAAATAATGGATCGTGAGGTTAAAAGACTTAAGCAAAACAAAATACCAATTGTTAAGGTTCGTTGGAATGCTCGTAGAGGACCCGAGTTCACCTGGGAGCGTGAAGATCAGATGAAGAAGAAATACCCGCATCTATTTCCAGAAGATTCGTCAACACCTTCAACAGCTTAAAATTTCGGGACGAAATTTATTTAACGGGTAGGTACTGTAGTGACCCGAACTTTTCCATGTTTATATATATTAATTGAGATTGATGTTTACATGATTAAATGTTTCCAACATGTTAAGCAATCAAACTTGTTAAGACTTGATTAATTGAAATAGGTTTCATATAGACAATTGACCACCCAAGTTGACCGGTGATTCACGAACGTTAAAGCTTGTAAAAAAAACTATATGATGACATATATATGGTTATATATATAGTTAACATGATATTATGATAAGTAAACATATCATTAATTATATTAACAATGAACTACATATGTAAAAACAAGACTACTAACTTAATGATTTTGAAACGAGACATATATGTAACGTTTATCGTTGTAACGACATTTAATGTATATATATCATATTAAGAGATATTCGTACATCATAATATCATGATAATATAATAATTTAAAATCTCTTTTGTTATTATAAACATTGGGTTAACAACATTTAACAAGATCGTTAACCTAAAGGTTTCAAAACAACACTTACATGTAACGACTAACGATGACTTAACGACTCAGTTAAAATGTATATACATGTAGTGTTTTAATATGTATTTATACACTTTTGAAAGACTTCAATACACTTATCAAAATACTTCTACTTAACAAAAATGCTTACAATTACATTCTCGTTCAGTTTCATCAACAATTCTACTCGTATGCACCCGTATTCGTACTCGTACAATACACAGCTTTTAGATGTATGTACTATTGGTATATACACTCCAATGATCAGCTCTTAGCAGCCCATGTGAGTCACCTAACACATGTGGGAACCATCATTTGGCAACTAGCATGAAATATCTCATAAGATTACAAAAATATGAGTAATCATTCATGACTTATTTACATGAAAACAAAATTACATATCCTTTATATCTAATCCATACACCAACGACCAAAAACACCTACAAACACTTTCATTCTTCAATTTTCTTCATCTAATTGAACTCTCTCAAGTTCTATCTTCAAGTTCTAAGTGTTCTTCATAAATTCCAAAAGTTCTAGTTTCATAAAATCAAGAATACTTTCAAGTTTGCTAGCTCACTTCCAATCTTGTAAGGTGATCATCCAACCTCAAGAAATCTTTGTTTCTTACAGTAGGTTATCATTCTAATACAAGGTAATAATCATATTCAAACTTTGGTTCAATTTCTATAACTATAACAATCTTATTTCAAGTGATGATCTTACTTGAACTTGTTTTCGTGTCATGATTTTGCTTCAAGAACTTTGAGCCATCCAAGGATCCATTGAAGCTAGATCCATTTTTCTCTTTTCCAGTAGGTTCATCCAAGGAACTTAAGGTAGTAATGATATTCATAACATCATTCGATTCATACATATAAAGCTATCTTATTCAAAGGTTTAAACTTGTAATCACTAGAACATAGTTTAGTTAATTCTAAACTTGTTCGCAAACAAAAGTTAATCCTTCTAACTTGACTTTTAAAATCAACTAAACACATGTTCTATATCTATATGATATGCTAACTTAATGATTTAAAACCTGGAAACACGAAAAACACCGTAAAACCGGATTTACGCCGTCGTAGTAACACCGCGGGCTGTTTTGGGTTAGTTAATTAAAAACTATGATAAACTTTGATTTAAAAGTTGTTATTCTGAGAAAATAATTTTTATTATGAACATGAAACTATATCCAAAAATTATGGTTAAACTCAAAGTGGAAGTATGTTTTCTAAAATGGTCATCTAGACGTCGTTCTTTCGACTGAAATGACTACCTTTACAAAAACGACTTGTAACTTATTTTTCCGACTATAAACCTATACTTTTTCTGTTTAGATTCATAAAATAGAGTTCAATATGAAACCATAGCAATTTGATTCACTCAAAACGGATTTAAAATGAAGAAGTTATGGGTAAAACAAGATTGGATAATTTTTCTCATTTTAGCTACGTGAAAATTGGTAACAAATCTATTCCAACCATAACTTAATCAACTTGTATTGTATATTATGTAATCTTGAGATACCATAGACACGTATACAATGTTTCGACCTATCATGTCGACACATCTATATATATTTCGGAACAACCATAGACACTCTATATGTGAATGTTGGAGTTAGCTATACAGGGTTGAGGTTGATTCCAAAATATATATAGTTTGAGTTGTGATCAATACTGAGATACGTATACACTGGGTCGTGGATTGATTCAAGATAATATTTATCGATTTATTTCTGTACATCTAACTGTGGACAACTAGTTGTAGGTTACTAACGAGGACAGCTGACTTAATAAACTTAAAACATCAAAATATATTAAAAGTATTGTAAATATATTTTGAACATACTTTGATATATATGTATATATTGTTATAGGTTCGTGAATCAACCAGTGGCCAAGTCTTACTTCCCGACGAAGTAAAAAATCTGTGAAAGTGAGTTATAGTCCCACTTTTAAAATCTAATATTTTTGGGATGAGAATACATGCAGGTTTTATAAATGATTTACAAAATAGACACAAGTACATGAAACTACATTCTATGGTTGAATTATCGAAATCGAATATGCCCTTTTTTATTAAGTCTGGTAATCTAAGAATTAGGGAACAGACACTCTAATTGACGCGAATCCTAAAGATAGATCTATTGGGCCTAACAAACCCCATCCAAAGTACCGGATGCTTTAGTACTTCGAAATTTATATCATATCCGAAGGGTGTCCCGGAATGATGGGGATATTCTTATATATGCATCTTGTTATTGTCGGTTACCAGGTGTTCACCATATGAATGATTTTTATCTCTATGTATGGGATGTGTATTGAAATATGAAATCTTGTGGTCTATTGTTACGATTTGATATATATAGGTTAAACCTATAACTCACCAACATTTTTGTTGACGTTTAAAGCATGTTTATTCTCAGGTGAATATTAAGAGCTTCCGCTGTTGCATACTAAAATAAGGACAAGATTTGGAGTCCATGTTTGTATGATATTGTGTAAAAACTGCATTCAAGAAACTGATTTCGATGTAACATATTTGTATTGTAAACCATTATGTAATGGTCGTGTGAAAACAGGATATTTTAGATTATCATTATTTGATAATCTACGTAAAGCTTTTTAAACCTTTATTTATGAAATAAAGGTTATGGTTTGTTTTAAAAAGGAATGCAGTCTTTGAAAAACGTCTCATATAGAGGTCAAAACCTCGCAACGAAATCAATTAATATGGAACGTTTTTAATCAATAAGAACGGGACATTTCAGGGCCCACACGTGCCCAAAACGCCGCTAAGTGTAAAAATACAAATTTAATACAAATTAGAGTTTCGACCACAAAAAGTTTAATTGCCAAACGACACAACGAGCATGGTGTTTGGGGTTAAACTACCCAAGTCTCGGTCAAACTCCAAGCCAAAGCCAAAAGCGCTTCCTAATCATCAAAGCGGGAAACTTAATCCAAGGTAATGCCCTTACCCTTATCCACACACGAACCTATAAAAAGGTAAACAACGAGAGGGTAAGCAAAGCTTAGTGAGCAAAATAATTATACATATACATATATAATCTACCTACTTGCATCACTTACACAACATCATACTCGGTTTAACATTTCGACAATCATACAACAATATTATGCATATACCATAAACCGCAAATCCACGAGTAGCTAATAATACAATAGCATACGATTCATAATTAAATACATTCAATACATAATTCACGCAACCTTGGTTAACCAATTCGAACAAGGGAAACGGTACTTACAAGACCGTTGGAGTTCATAACATCCACTAGTGTTACTTACACACCGCGTAATCACTAATCCCCCGGGTGATGTCTTGAACACCGCGACTAACTCACCCTTACGACAATGTGGCGTCTTAAACACCGCGACGAATCCACACTTCATTCAATACAATGAGTGGTGTCTTAAACACCGCGACAATTCCACTCCCATGACAATGTGGTGTCTTAAACACCGCGACAATACCACATGTCAATTAAACAATGAGTAGTGTCTTAAACACCGCGACAATACCACTCGTCAAACATACTATGAGTAGTGTCTTAAACACCGCGACAATACTACTCGTTACCTAGAATGTGGTGTCTTAAACACCGCGACAATTCCACATTCGTATACACAAATAAATACATTATATACGTACACGCATAATTATTCCACTCACCTTAGCGCCAAGATGATGATTATGCACTTCCGATCTTCAAAGCAATCGTACCTAATACATAAGTACACATTCAATTACGCAACTAGTGGAATTAACCACAATACTTACCCTTGAGCATTTAATGACCCAATATGCATTAAATAGCTCGACTATACCAAAACCGCCCATAAATGGCCAAGACTCAACTAACATCAATAAAGCTAGCGAATTATAGTCTACTAACTTCAACTAGAATAAACTTAGGGTATTTCATACCCGTTTCATCCCTTTCGGTCAACCTTGACTCATTTGACCCATTTTAACACTTAACCCTAAAATCGGGTCATCTTTCGCCAAAAACCCTAACATTAACCAAGTTAGGTCCTAAAACAACTTTTAACGCTAGGTTTGTGCATTAATCACAAGCATTACTATCCTAGGTCCATTTTGACCCATTTGACCAATTTAAAGTCAATACACCCATTTGGGTCATCCACACCCAATTAACACCCATTAACTTATATAAATGTGTGCTAGTAATTAACTAACCTATTAGGGTTCATAAACATCAATTAGTACTATGAAACCCTAGGTTAGTTACCATTTAGTCTTCATGACACAATTTACCCAAGAACACCTCAAAATCACTAATAAATGGGTTTGATGTTCATCCTTTACTCCAAACCCTAACCCTTAAACAATTTACAACAAGGAATTAGGTTTAGAACTTACCGCCACAATCACCACGTAGCTAGTGACTAGATGAACAACTTTAGAACTCGCAATTCGACCCGAAATCGCCTCCTTCTTCCTTGATTCAAGCTTTCTCTCACTAAGTATCTCTCTCTCTCTCTAAAGTTTAGGTGGAAGGAGATAAGGTTGGTGGTAATGAAGCTATAACACTCCACAAACTGATCTTATGGCCTTTAGTTCGGATTCCATGTGATTTTACCAAAATGCCCATGCCATAAATTAAATAAAAAGAGGTGAGCTGTCAGCTCGATTTCGCGCGGCGCGCGAGTGGGTTGCGCGGCGCGCACCCGCCCAGATCAGCTTCTTTCCTCGTTTTAAATTATGTAACGAAACCCCACCATCCGAATCACTTATAATTACATGTTCACAATAAAATACACGGGTCTTACAACTCTCCCCCACTTAGAATCGATCACGTCCTCGTGATCCACGTCACTTAACCACCCGGAACCACACTCTATGGTATTCAACAAACGTTACGATCCGATTTCCATCACAACACGCATTAACCCAAAGATTGACCCAAGAACTAAATACACATTTGCACGCATTCCGTAACGTGCAATACACACCACACCCGAAGTCTATAACGAGAACTCAGGATACGCGAGAATGCCACGTACCCTTTCTACTCTTCTATGCAATCCTCCCCTAAGAGTCATCACCAAAATTGATTCGTCACTCGCGATTTGTCAAAATCCCTTTCTTCAGGAAAAACTCAACCGACCTCGTACCGAGATACCAATGCCAAAAACAACCGAACTCAACCGTCACGTACCCCTTAGCGTACTCTTACCTAGTACAATGCTAAAAACAACCAAAATTCTCAACCCAAGGTCAACGACCCAAACGATGAAGACCGGACAAAAGAAAATCCTTACGGATAACACTTATTACTCAACATTCTTAGTAGCGCGCAACCACGACTAGTACACAGCTATCGTAAAATCGTAAGCAAGCGACCAAAAACCGATGATGTCGAAAACGACTATTACTCACCACCATGTGCACAAAACGGCTAAGTGCACAATTTACACGGGCAATTAACATCATAAACCTACGAGTAACGGTTCTTTCCGAAAACCGCTCACCACCAACCACAACCAAGAGTGGTTAACGAAGAGCTAATCCTCCCGGATATCACTCATCACCTATTACTAGTCAAACGCGGTCAACCTAGAGATAACCCCAAATAAATACTTACATGTAACCATCTCGTAATACACAATAATGGCCATTGTGTAACTATCACTCAAAGTATACGAGAATGAGGCATCGTGCCCTTTCTCAAAGTCCCATCATGCTATTCCCAAAGGTAACCAAACGGCTAACACAATCGAGCCAAGAACCACCCATATTGCGCATAGGCACAACAATAATCCCCTAGAAGAGAATCCGGTACGCACATCCCTTAACCGAGGGACCTTACCTTACTCGTCGAATACATCAATTATCTCCCAAGGAGATTTTCCACATTACCACCTTGGTGGTAATTTGAACCCAAAACCATAAGCACAATTTATTCCAAATTGTACTTTTGCCACCGTCGACCAATGTAGGTCTCAACACTAGCTTCGTATCCATACGAACGTCATCCAAAATAACATTACGATAGAGCACCTTCGTGCGAGAGTATAACTCCCCCACTTAGGACTCTGTTCCGTAACCACATCGTGGAATAATAGCATCCCGTGGGAGGTCCACTTATCCACATACACCATCGATGTCCTCATTGGTCATAGTTCTCGAATTCTCGCGAATTCATCCTTAACAATAAATCCCGACGATAAACACATATTCGCGTTCGTAGAAAGAGTGACCACTAACCTAACAACTAATTCGCCAAATCGCATTATCGTAATTCCTATAAGAGAGACGAGGTTCTCCCGTCTTGCATCTCTTAATACGCACGTCACCAAAACCTTGCTCCAACCCTGAGCATACGAAGGAATCTAACCTAAACTTAAACACTTTAAACGAAGAGTTTACCACGATTTACACAACCTTGCACTTGCAAAAATCCCATTGCTATAGCTCATCAAATTTCCACCTGGTCACTCATGTACTTAAGGGTTTCTCCCCGGTACCCTAAGTACAATGTGACCGCACACCATCGGAGTCGGACACCACGCTAGTACGTATGGAAGAGGCACCTAACGTCGCGTCCCGAAGACTCCATTACCAACATTTATCTAGATCAAACACTTGGTCTTAATGGTTCAATCCACCCGACGAACCTCATGGCTCATCAATTTCCACACGAAAACGAGTACGCTCTAACATCCAAAACCAAAGCCCGTCCCCATGGCTTGGTAGAAAACATTTCCCAAACAGTAAGGAATGCTTGGTTGCACCAAGTCTTACACCCTGCAGTCGACAATCCCAACTCCAACGTAGGATAATTCCATTAGGAACGCTACCCGTAACAATACCATGTATTTACACTAATGCATTCGCCCCTAGGTTGCACCCTTGTGAGTCGACGACTCGGGCGCCGACCTAGTGTACCATCATAGAAATTCCTAACCCCGCACCCATAAGGATACTAATGGGATATATGCTCACTCGAGACAAATTTAAGCCTCGAAACGAAATTTAAATCTCTAAATTCACAATCGGATCCACCGGCGCACCACGAATAATAATAAGGCACATTTGTATCGAGAATGAGTAGCTGAAGTAGCATTATTGGACTTCTGTGCTTCACCATCCATCGAGTACTCGCGCTCCAACCTCTTAACCCGATCAGCAAACGATTCAGAGCATTTCGACTTTCGGTGTCCCTCCTTTTGGCAAATAAAACACTTGATCGTGCTCGAAGCCATATTTGCACAATCACGTGCCATATAACCTCGTTGTAGATGATCATAACTCGTAGGCGCGAAATTCCCCAACTTACAATCCCCTTTAGCAATCAATTTAGGACACCTTGACTTTTGGTGCCCTTCCTTCCAACAGTAAAAACATACCTTCTTGCCCGACAGGCACTCGCGAGCCTTATGTCCCCTTTGCCCACATTTGTAACACTTTAGCCCACCGAGGCCCGACGCTCCCTTCTCCATGCTACTAGCCGCCTCAATTACACTTCTACTTTGATTAATAAACAACTCGGGACACTCCGACCTTCGGCGTCCCTTCCTTCGACACTTGAAACATATGTCGTTTTTAGGAGGCGCATTCGTGCAATCACGCGACAAGTGACCCTTTTCAGCACAATTATAACACGTAGGTGCATGGCCTCCCTTACACTTCTTCTTCACGTTTTCGACGCCTTCAGGCGCACTTCTTGTCCTCTTACCAGGAGCACGTGACTCCAACCTTGCAAGTACATTCTCATCGCCACCACCTCGAGGTTTAGAAAACCTCTTCTCAAACTCTTCCCTTACAACCTTAGTCACTTGGTCTCGGACCATTTCGGTTACTCGTCCTTCGATTGACTCTTTGACCACTTGGCCAACTCCGTTGGCGAAACCCGAGACACGTTGTCCAATCGCGGCTTCAACCATTACCGCTAATTCGTTCTTCCTTTCATTAGTAGGCCCTTCCGTTCCGTATTCATCTTCCGTCTTCATTCTTAAGAAATGAAATAGATTAACCAATGAAACGAAAAGATATAACACGTATGTATATATATACATATATATATACATATGCCACACTACCCCATCTTGCTTAACAATCATCGTACATCGCTTGTTTGACACGATTTGCACCCGTAGTAAGGGTAGCTAATCATTACTACGCGAGCACGTCGCGTTAACTCGCTAGTACAACGTCCATTTCGCTTGATGATCGCTACACAACACAAACAAATAACACATGATTAGTTCACATGAACCTATGTACTAACCAAGTCCCGGTCCGACCCAAAGTCCTACAAGTCCCGCACAATGCACACACAAAAGTCTAAGTCTAGGCGCCTATCTCAAGTCACCTAAATCCCTTAGACCATGCTCTGATACCACTTGTAACAACCCAAACCAACCACCGACTAAACCTCGTTAAATTTTAGCTAAAAAAAAAAAAATTTTGCTGGCAGACTGTTTGCGCGCCGCGCAAAAGCTGGCTGTTGCCGGTTGCCTTTAATGCGAAAAAGATGAACGTGTTCCCGGCATATTTAATCAAAACGCTTTTAACCATACATTCATATATGTAAAACTAGCACATAACTAAGGTATGAACAAGTTTTACAAGGTGGGGCCCACACGTGACCAAAACGCCGCTAAGTGTAAAAATACAAATTTAATACAAATTAGAGTTTCGACCACAAAAAGTTTAATTGCCAAACGACACAACGAGCATGGTGTTTGGGGTTAAACTACCCAAGTCTCGGTCAAACTCCAAGCCAAAGCCAAAAGCGCTTCCTAATCATCAAAGCGGGAAACTTAATCCAAGGTAATGCCCTTACCCTTATCCACACACGAACCTATAAAAAGGTAAACAACGAGAGGGTAAGCAAAGCTTAGTGAGCAAAATAATTATACATATACATATATAATCTACCTACTTGCATCACTTACACAACATCATACTCGGTTTAACATTTCGACAATCATACAACAATATTATGCATATACCATAAACCGCAAATCCACGAGTAGCTAATAATACAATAGCATACGATTCATAATTAAATACATTCAATACATAATTCACGCAACCTTGGTTAACCAATTCGAACAAGGGAAACGGTACTTACAAGACCGTTGGAGTTCATAACATCCACTAGTGTTACTTACACACCGCGTAATCACTAATCCCCCGGGTGATGTCTTGAACACCGCGACTAACTCACCCTTACGACAATGTGGCGTCTTAAACACCGCGACGAATCCACACTTCATTCAATACAATGAGTGGTGTCTTAAACACCGCGACAATTCCACTCCCATGACAATGTGGTGTCTTAAACACCGCGACAATACCACATGTCAATTAAACAATGAGTAGTGTCTTAAACACCGCGACAATACCACTCGTCAAACATACTATGAGTAGTGTCTTAAACACCGCGACAATACTACTCGTTACCTAGAATGTGGTGTCTTAAACACCGCGACAATTCCACATTCGTATACACAAATAAATACATTATATACGTACACGCATAATTATTCCACTCACCTTAGCGCCAAGATGATGATTATGCACTTCCGATCTTCAAAGCAATCGTACCTAATACATAAGTACACATTCAATTACGCAACTAGTGGAATTAACCACAATACTTACCCTTGAGCATTTAATGACCCAATATGCATTAAATAGCTCGACTATACCAAAACCGCCCATAAATGGCCAAGACTCAACTAACATCAATAAAGCTAGCGAATTATAGTCTACTAACTTCAACTAGAATAAACTTAGGGTATTTCATACCCGTTTCATCCCTTTCGGTCAACCTTGACTCATTTGACCCATTTTAACACTTAACCCTAAAATCGGGTCATCTTTCGCCAAAAACCCTAACATTAACCAAGTTAGGTCCTAAAACAACTTTTAACGCTAGGTTTGTGCATTAATCACAAGCATTACTATCCTAGGTCCATTTTGACCCATTTGACCAATTTAAAGTCAATACACCCATTTGGGTCATCCACACCCAATTAACACCCATTAACTTATATAAATGTGTGCTAGTAATTAACTAACCTATTAGGGTTCATAAACATCAATTAGTACTATGAAACCCTAGGTTAGTTACCATTTAGTCTTCATGACACAATTTACCCAAGAACACCCCAAAATCACTA
Organism: Rutidosis leptorrhynchoides; assembly: GCF_046630445.1. Taxonomy (NCBI): domain Eukaryota; kingdom Viridiplantae; phylum Streptophyta; class Magnoliopsida; order Asterales; family Asteraceae; genus Rutidosis; species Rutidosis leptorrhynchoides. The sequence goes on from NC_092335.1 coordinate 491,799,157, forward strand.
ATAAATGGGTTTGATGTTCATCCTTTACTCCAAACCCTAACCCTTAAACAATTTACAACAAGGAATTAGGTTTAGAACTTACCGCCACAATCACCACGTAGCTAGTGACTAGATGAACAACTTTAGAACTCGCAATTCGACCCGAAATCGCCTCCTTCTTCCTTGATTCAAGCTTTCTCTCACTAAGTATCTCTCTCTCTCTAAAGTTTAGGTGGAAGGAGATAAGGTTGGTGGTAATGAAGCTATAACACTCCACAAACTGATCTTATGGCCTTTAGTTCGGATTCCATGTGATTTTACCAAAATGCCCATGCCATAAATTAAATAAAAAGAGGTGAGCTGTCAGCTCGATTTCGCGCGGCGCGCGAGTGGGTCGCGCGGCGCGCACCCGCCCAGATCAGCTTCTTTCCTCGTTTTAAATTATGTAACGAAACCCCACCATCCGAATCACTTATAATTACATGTTCACAATAAAATACACGGGTCTTACATACGCTACGCATACCTTCACAGGTTCTGCGTTAACATGGTGGAATACTTATCTAGAGCAAGTGGGACAAGATGATGCTTACGCACTACCGTGGTCAGCATTCAAGCACTTGATGAATGAGAAGTACCGTCCCAGAACCGAGGTCAATAAGCTCAAGACAGAACTTAGAGGGTTACGAACCCAAGGATTTGATATTACCACGTACGAAAGACGATTCACAGAATTATGCCTATTGTGTCCGGGAGCATTCGAAGATGAGGAAGAGAAGATCGACGCGTTTGTGAAAGGATTACCGGAAAGAATCCAAGAAGATATAAGTTCACACGAGCCCGCCTCCATACAACAGGCATGTAGAATGGCTCACAAACTAGTGAACCAGATTGAAGAAAGAATTAAAGAACAGACTGCTGAAGAGGCCAATGTGAAGCAAGTCAAAATAAAGTGGGACGAAAACGGTGATAAGAATCACCAATACAACAACAACAGCAATTACAACAATAATCGCAACAAATATCCCAACAATAGCAACATCAATCGCAACTACAACAAACGGCCCAACAACAACAACAACAACAACAACAACAACAACAACAACTACAACAATCATCCCAACAACAATAATAACCGCAACAACAACAACAATCAGAAGCAGCTATGCCAAAGGTGTGAAAAGTATCACTCGGGGTTCTGCACCAAATTTTGCAACAAGTGTAAAAGAAATGGTCATAGCGCGGCAAAGTGTGAGGTCTACGGACCAGGGGTTAATAGAACGAAAGGAACAAATGGTGTCGGAACGAGTAATGGCGGAGCAAGTAGTGTCGGAGCAAGTTATGCCAATGTAGTTTGTTATAAATGTGGAAAACCGAGCCACATTATTAGAAATTGCCCAAACCAGGAGAACACGAATGGACAAGGCCGCGGAAGAGTTTTCAATATTAATGCGGCAGAGGCACAGGAAGACCCGGAGCTTGTTACGGGTACGTTTCTTATTGACAATAAATCTGCTTAAGTTTTATTTGATTCGGGTGCGGATAGAAGCTATATGAGTAGAGATTTTTGTGCTAAATTAAGTTGTCCATTGACACCTTTGGATAGCAAATTTTTACTCGAATTAGCAAATGGTAAATTAATTTCAGCAGATAATATATGTCAGAATCGAGAAATTAAACTGGTTAGCGAAACATTTAAGATTGATTTGATACCAGTAGAGTTAGGGAGTTTTGATGTGATAATCGGTATGGACTGGTTGAAAGAAGTGAAAGCAGAGATCGTTTGTTACAAAAATACAATTCGCATTATACGAGAAAAAGGAAAACCCTTAATGGTGTACGGAGAAAAGGGCAACACGAAGCTACATCTTATTAGTAATTTGAAGGCACAAAAACTAATAAGAAAAGGTTGCTATGCTGTTCTAGCACACGTCGAGAAAGTACCAACTGAAGAAAAGAGCATCAATGATGTTCCCATTGCAAAAGAATTTCCCGATGTATTTCCGAAAGAATTACCGGGATTACCCCCACATCGATCCGTTGAATTTCAAATAGATCTTGTACCAGGAGCTGCACCAATAGCTCGTGCTCCTTACAGACTCGCACCCAGCGAGATGAAAGAACTGCAAAGCCAATTACAAGAACTTTTAGAGCGTAGTTTCATTCGACCAAGCACATCACCGTGGGGAGCTCCTGTTTTGTTTGTCAAGAAGAAAGATGGTACATTCAGGTTGTGTATCGACTACCGAGAGTTGAACAAACTTACCATCAAGAACCGCTACCCACTACCGAGAATCGACGACTTATTTGATCAACTACAAGGCTCGTCTGTTTATTCAAAGATTGACTTACGTTCCGGGTATCATCAAATGCGGGTGAAAGAAGATGATATTCCAAAGACTGCTTTCAGAACACGTTACGGTCATTACGAGTTTATGGTCATGCCGTTTGGTTTAACTAATGCACCAGCTGTGTTCATGGACCTTATGAACCGAGTGTGTGGACCATACCTTGACAAGTTTGTCATTGTTTTCATTGATGACATACTTATTTACTCAAAGAATGACCAAGAACACGGTGAACATTTGAGAAAGGTGTTAGAAGTATTGAAGAAGGAAGAATTGTACGCTAAGTTTTCAAAGTGTGCATTTTGGTTGGAAGAAGTTCAATTCCTCGGTCACATAGTGAACAAAGAAGGTATTAAGGTGGATCCGGCAAAGATAGAAACTGTTGAAAAGTGGGAAACCCCAAAAAAAACTCCGAAATACATACGCCAGTTTTTAGGACTAGCTGGTTACTACAGAAGGTTCATCCAAGACTTTTCCAGAATAGCAAAACCCTTGACTGCATTAACGCATAAAGGGAAGAAATTTGAATGGAATGATGAACAAGAGAAAGCGTTTCAGTTATTGAAGAAAAAGCTAACTACGGCACCTATATTGTCATTGCCTGAAGGGAATGATGATTTTGTGATTTATTGTGACGCATCAAAGCAAGGTCTCGGTTGTGTATTAATGCAACGAACGAAGGTGATTGCTTATGCGTCTAGACAATTGAAGATTCACGAAAAAAATTATACGACGCATGATTTGGAATTAGGCGCGGTTGTTTTTGCATTAAAGACTTGGAGGCACTACTTATATGGGGTCAAAAGTATTATATATACCGACCACAAAAGTCTTCAACACATATTTAATCAGAAACAACTGAATATGAGGCAGCGTAGGTGGATTGAATTATTGAATGATTACGACTTTGAGATTCGTTACCACCCGGGGAAGGCAAATGTGGTAGCCGATGCCTTGAGCAGGAAGGACAGAGAACCCATTCGAGTAAAATCTATGAATATAATGATTCATAATAACCTTACTACTCAAATAAAGGAGGCGCAACAAGGAGTTTTAAAAGAGGGAAATTTAAAGGATGAAATACCCAAAGGATCGGAGAAGCATCTTAATATTCGGGAAGACGGAACCCGGTATAGGGCTGAAAGAATTTGGGTACCAAAATTTGGAGATATGAGAGAAATGGTACTTAGAGAAGCTCATAAAACCAGATACTCAATATATCCTGGAACGGGGAAGATGTACAAGGATCTCAAGAAACATTTTGGTGGCCGGGTATGAAAGCCGATGTTGCTAAATACGTAGGAGAATGTTTGACGTGTTCTAAGGTCAAAGCTGAGCATCAGAAACCATCAGGTCTACTTCAACAACCCGAAATCCCGAAATGGAAATGGAAAAACATTACCATGGATTTCATCACTAAATTGCCAAGAACTGCAAGTGGTTTTGATACTATTTGGGTAATAGTTGATCATCTCACCAAATCAGCACACTTCCTGTCAATAAGAGAAGATGACAAGATGGAGAAGTTAGCACGACTGTATTTGAAGGAAGTCATCTCCAGACATAGAATACCAATCTCTATTATCTCTGATAGGGATGGCAGATTTATTTCAAGATTCTGGCAGACATTACAGCAAGCATTAGGAACTTGTCTAGACATGAGTACTGCCTATCATCCACAAACTGATGGGCAGAGCGAAAGGACGATACAAACGCTTGAAGACATGCTACGAGCATGTGTTATTGATTTCGGAAACAGTTGGGATCGACATCTACCGTTAGCAGAATTTTCCTACAACAACAGCTACCATTCAAGCATTGAGATGGCGCCGTTTGAAGCACTTTATGGTAGAAAGTGCAGGTCTCCGATTTGTTGGAGTGAAGTGGGGGATAGACAGATTACGGGTCCAGAGATTATACAAGAAACTACCGAGAAGATCATCCAAATTCAACAACGGTTGAAAACCGCCCAAAGTCGACAAAAGAGCTACGCTGACATTAAAAGAAAAGATATAGAATTTGAAATTGGAGAGATGGTCATGCTTAAAGTTGCACCTTGGAAAGGCGTTGTTCGATTTGGTAAACGAGGGAAATTAAATCCAAGGTATATTGGACCATTCAAGATTATTGATCGTGTCAGACCAGTAGCTTACCGACTTGAGTTACCTCAACAACTCGTGGCTGTACATAACACTTTCCACATCTCGAATTTGAAGAAATGTTTTGCTAAAGAAGATCTCACTATTCCATTAGATGAAATCCAAATCAACGAAAAACTCCAATTCATCTAAGAACCCGTCGAAAAAATGGATCGTGAGGTTAAAAGACTTAAGCAAAACAAGATACCAATTGTTAAGGTTCGATGGAATGCTCGTAGAGGACCCAAGTTCACCTGGGAGCATGAAGATCAGATGAAGAAGAAATACCCGCATCTATTTCCAGAAGATTCGTCAACACCTTCAACAGCTTAAAATTCCGGGACGAAATTTATTTAACGGGTAGGTACTGTAGTGACCCTAACTTTTCCATGTTTATATATATTAATTGAGATTGATATTTACATGATTAAATGTTTCCAATATGTTAAGCAATCAAACTTGTTAAGACTTGATTAATTGAAATATGTTTCATATAGACAATTGACCACCCAAGTTGACCGGTGATTCACGAACGTTAAAACTTGTAAAAACTATATGATGACATATATATGGATATATATATATAGTTAACATGATACTATGATAAGTAAACATATCATTAAGTATATTAACAATGAACTACATATGTAAAAACAAGACTACTAACTTAATGATTTTTAAACGAGACATATATGTAACGATTATCGTTGTAAAGACATTTAATGTATATATATATATATCATATTAAGAGATATTCATACATGATAATATCATGATAATATAATAATTTAAAATCTCATTTGATATTATAAACATTGGGTTAACAACATTTAACAAGATCGTTAACCTAAAGGTTTCAAAACAACACTTACATGTAACGACTAACGATGACTTAACGACTCAGTTAAAATGTATATACATGTAGTGTTTTAATATGTATTTATACACTTTTGAAAGACTTCAATACACTTATCAAAATACTTCTACTTAACAAAAATTCTTACAATTACATCCTCGTTCAGTTTCATCAACAATTCTACTCGTATGCACCCGTATTCGTACTCGTACAATACACAGCTTTTAGATGTATGTACTATTGGTATATACACTCCAATGATCAGATCTTAGCAGCCCATGTGAGTCACCTAACACATGTGGGAACCATCATTTGGCAACTAGCATGAAATATCTCATAAAATTACAAAAATATGAGTAATCATTCATGACTTATTTACATGAAAACAAAATTACATATCCTTTATATCTAATCCATACACCAACGACCAAAAACACCTACAAACACTTTCATTCTTCAATTTTCTTCATCTAATTGATCTCTCTCAAGTTCTATCTTCAAGTACTAAGTGTTCTTCATAAATTCTACAAGTTCTAGTTACATAAAATCAAGAATACTTTCAAGTTTGCTAGCTCACTTCCAATCTTGTAAGGTGATCATCCAACCTCAAGAAATCTTTGTTTCTTACAGTAGGTTATCATTCTAATACAAGGTAATAATCATATTCAAACTTTGGTTCAATTTCTATAACTATAACAATCTTATTTCAAGTGATGATCTTACTTGAACTTGTTTTCGTGTCATGATTCTGCTTCAAGAACTTCGAGCCATCCAAGGATCCGTTGAAGCTAGATCCATTTTTATCTTTTCCAGTAGTTTTATCCAAGGAACTTAAGGTAGTAATGATGTTCATAACATCATTCGATTCATACATATAAAGCTATCTTATTCGAAGGTTTAAACTTGTAATCACTAGAACATAGTTTAGTTAATTCTAAACTTGTTCGCAAACAAAAGTTAATCCTTCTAACTTGACTTTTAAAATCAACTAAACACATGTTCTATATCTATATGATATGCTAACTTAATGATTTAAAACCTGGAAACACGAAAAACACCGTAAAACCGGATTTACGCCGTCGTAGTAACACCGCGGGCTGTTTTGGGTTAGTTAATTAAAAACTATGATAAACTTTGATTTAAAAGTGAAGGTACTTCGTATGCCCGAGAGACATATTTAATTAAGGTGACTAATATATTATGATCCAAGTCGGGTCATACCCAATAACAAACTTACCGACACCTTATTCGTCTTTGATTTTAACGATTGGTTCATTGATCAAATACGCGACACTTGAACTTCAAGAAAAATGGTTTTCTTGAAATATTACTTGATGTGTATATATATATATAAATTATGGATTAATTTATATATATAACAAGAGTTTAAATTATTTATAGGTTAAATAATTGATTTTGTTATGCTACATTTTATAAAGTTTGGTTTTATAAAAATATAAATGTACATAACAAATATATATATGGAAGTATTATAAAAGTTTTATAAAATTTAATCCTCCCATTTTATAAAACTTAATTAATAATACTTGAATGGAAGTGGCATTGGGACTCTTGTACACATGCTAAGATCCCTTTTCTTGGTCAATTACAAGGGCCATACTTCTATAACATGCAAGACTTGAATTATTCCAAGACACTCTTGCACATACACATCAAAAGTAATCAAAAAAAACTGCATTTCTCTCCTCCAATTCTGCTGTAAAACCGTGGGGTATTAGGGGAGACAAGGGGTTCTTAATTTGGTTTTTGGAAGCTAAATTCAAGTGTCAATAAATCCTAACCAAAGTACAAGGTGTTGGTGATAAGCTTGGGGTATAACAACTTGAGGTTTCATCCATTTGAAGCTCCATTCAACATCATCATCTTCATCACTTTCAACTAGCTTGGAATAGGTATAACATCTCATTCTTGCTTGTAGTTTGTAAGCTTATTTCTCAACTTGATCCTAATTGGGATTTAACTTTAATTGGTTAAAGATTAACATGTTCCAAAATGGTAATTACTTGCTTCCGCTTTTAATTGATTCTTAAATGGTTTTAAGTATCATGAAAATTGTTAAATCCCAACAATGGTATCTAGAGCCGAAGTTGTTGAAATATGCTTCGTGATGATTTATTAAACCCACTATATTTTGCATTTTATGTACATGCATGAAAGAAAAATGCAAAAATTAATGGATTTGGGTGGGTTGGTCTTTTGGCCGAATTTATGGGTGTTCCAAAATGGTTTTGGGTTTGCCATTTGGTTAATATTTGGTGATATTTTGATGTTCACAATCATAGCCAAGACCTTGTGGTTGAATGAATGTTTGTTTGGTTGATTTATGATTCATTTGGTATGTATTATCATTCATTCAAAAGGCATGTAATAATTATTCATTTGGTTGTAATATTTATTATTTTGGTTATGTAATTTATTTTATATTTGGTATGTAAAATAGATTAGGTTGTATTTTCATTTTCTAGACAAAATGTATTAGGATATATTTTGTAAAATGATGAAGATGATGAAGACTTGAAGAACACATGAAGAAGCATTTGGATGCAAGATTAAGTGGGAGGTTAAAACCTCCTACTTTGTGTTATTACCCTTAACCGGTGGCATTTGTTTTCGGCTAAACAAATGTCTACCAAAAATGGCTTGATTGTGAACATATGATTTTGCATGCGTGGTTGTTTTGTATGATTATGTGGATTGTATGTTTGTATGCTACAAGTTAATCACACAAGTTAACAACAAACTAAAATGGCAATTTAAATTGGTTAAAATTGACATTATTAACGACATGCAAAACGTCAATTTAAATGGTTAAATTAAAAACGGCTAAAAGGACTTTAATAATCGGTTATTAAGAACATGATAAGGATCATACATATGAAATGGTTTATAACTAGTAATTGGCTTACTAAAAGGACATGAAAATAGGTTTTTCATAAAACACTACACACCAAATGCATGTTGGTGTATAGCATTTTGTTTTCTAAAACTAGAATGTAGAAAACATAAAATCCCTTTAACTAATACAAGGTAAACAAGTTAAACGCCATTCTTTTGTGGAAACACTTAGACATATTAGGAATCTCTTGATGGGATAAAGGTCACCTAACCGTCATGAGTGAACTAATATGAATAAGGTACACTTTGCATACATGTGGGATAAAGGTCACCTAACCACTTGTATGTTAAGTCTACATGTCTACACAAGTAGGACGACTTGATTTGGGAATCATGAACTTAGGGTCACCGAAGCATGAGGAACAAATAGGCGTTTGATGGGATTAATATGCCATGCAAAAGGATTGCATGATCCCATAAAATTAGAAGTTGCAAAAGGATTGCAATTGTCATTATGACTACCTAGCTAAATCAAATGACGGGATAAAGGTCACCTAACCGAAATTTGATTTACCGTTGGATTCTAATATAAAACAAATTAAAAGGGTATTGTTTATTAAATTTGAAATCAATACTTAAATGAACTTTGTTGAATTTTGTAGATGGCCGCTAATAACAACAACAACATGAACAACGCACCACTTAACTTTAACAACCTATCGTTACGGTCTCTCCTCGAGAAAGACAAACTCAACCATACAAATTTTATGGATTGGTTCCGCAATCTTCGGATTGTCCTCAAACAAGAGGATAAAATGTATGTGCTTGAGGACCCCATTCCCGATCAACCGGATGAGAATGATGTGGAGGCAATGGCCGCTTACGATAAGTATTGCCACGACTCCCTTCAAGTCTCATGCTTAATGCTTGGGACTATGATACCCGAACTCCAAAAGGATTTCGAGCATCATAGCGCATACGACATGATAACACAATTGAAGGAGATGTTTCTCCAACAAGCACGTGTTGAGCGTTTCGAAACGGTTCGGGCGCTTCATGCTTGTCGTATGGACGACACCCAATCGGTTTCATCTTATGTACTTAAGATGAAAAGCCTTATCGATCGTGCTAACCGTCTTAACCTTAACATATCTAATGAGTTAGCCACCGATCTTATCCTTAACTCCCTATCAAAGAGGTTTGATCAATTTGTAATTAATTACAACATGAATGGGATGGATAAGAGTATAGGTGAGCTTCATGGTATGCTTAGGACGGCGGAAACTAGCATGGGTAAAAGGACTTTACCCGTGTTAGCAATCGATCAAGGTGGGTCTAAAGGTAACACCTCTAAGCCAAAGGTGGCTAAGAGAAAAGGACCCGCCCATCAAGGCAAAGGGAAGGGGAAGATGGTTACCCCAACCATCAACAAGGCAAAGAAGCAAAAGGTAGCCGAGAAGGCAAACCCCAAGGAAGACCCATGTTTCGGTTGCGGTGAGATGGGTCATTGGAAACGAAACTGTCCGGTCTATCTTAAAGAGTTGAAGGACAAGAGGGATGCAGGGCAAACCTCAGGTAATATATACATGGTATATGTAGAGCTTAGTATTACTTCTTCTAATACATGGGTATTAGACACGGGATGTGGAACTCATATTTGCAATTCCTTGCAGGGGTTCAGAAGAAGTGATCATAAAGCGGGAACATCAAGTCTCTATATGGGCAATGGTGCAAAGGTGCATGTTAAAGCTCAAGGAGAATTTGTTTTGAAGCTTCCAAGTGGATTGGAGCTTATTTTAGAAAATGTTTTGTATGCACCGGATTTATGTCGAAACATTATTTCTATTTCTCGCTTAAAACAATGTGGTTACGTTGTTAATTTTATTGATGATGACATTCATATTTCTAAAAATAATGTATTCTATTTCAAGGCTTCGCCTACAAATGGAATTTATGAATTGGTTCATGATGACGCATCATCGAGCTCTATATACCATACAAGCACCAAGAAACTCAAAAGGGATTTGAGTGATTCCTACTTATGGCATTGTCGCCTTGGTCACATAAACAAGAACCGAATACAGACACTTCAAAAGAATGGACTTTTGAAATCAAATGAAATGGATTCGTTTGAAGTATGTGAATCTTGTTTACAAGGCAAGATGACTAAAGCACCTTTCAAAGGGACCTATGAAAGGGCTAAAGATTTATTGGGATTAATACATTCGGATGTATGTGGACCCTTTAAACCCATGACTAGGAAAGGTGAAAGATACTTTGTTACTTTTATTGATGACTTTAGTCGTTTCGGATATGTCTACTTATTAAGACACAAGGACGAAACGTTTGAAGCATTCAAAGAATATCAAAACGAAGTACAAAATCAACTCAATAAGACAATTAAGGTACTACGTACCGATAGAGGAGGTGAATACCTAAGCGATGCCTTCCAAGATCATCTTAGGAGTTGTGGGATTATCTCACAACTTACTCCACCCGGAACACCCCAACTTAATGGAGTTTCCGAAAGGAGGAACCGAACCCTAATGGATATGGTTCGATCTATGATGGCAAGAAGCTCGTTACCTCTATCATTTTGGGGTTATTGTCTAAGCTCCGCGGCTCGTATTTTAAATATGGCCCCAACCAAGAAGGTGGAACGAACTCCTCATGAGATGTGGTTTGGAAAACCTCCTTCTCTTTCATACTTGAAAGTATGGGGATGTGAAGCTTATCCTAAGCGTTATGTAGCAAATAAGCTACTTGCTCGATCCACAAAGTGTATCTTCATAGGATATCCCAAAGATGACATGGGATATTACTTCTATGATCCATCCGAGCAAACCGTATTTGTTGCTCGGAAAGCGGAATTCCTTGAAACCAAGTTCCTTATGGAAGGTGATGGTGAAAGGAAGATAGATCTTGTAGAGGTACAAGATCAAGCCGATGATACACAATTGGTTAGCACTAGTACTCAACATGAGGATGTTGAAAATGATCAAGTGGATGATCAAGGTACACAAGACGTTCGAAGATCTAGTAGGATTAGTAATCCTCCCGAGAGATATGGGTTTCTCGTGGAAGGTTGCTATACGGTTGATTTGGATGAACCGACAAACTACAAAGATGCTTTATCAAGAATTGATAAAGATAAATGGCAGGAAGCCATGAACGCCGAGATGCAATCCATGTATGAAAACCAAGTTTGGGAACTTGTTGTGCAACCTCCTAGCTCCAAGCTAGTTGATTGCAAATGGCTTTTCAAGAAGAAAACCGACATACATGGAAACTTGGATACATACAAAGCTAGACTTGTAGCAAAAGGTTTCACTCAAACTCAAGGGGTTGATTATGATGAAACTTTCTCGCCAGTGGCAATGCTAAAGTCTATTAGGATATTATTTGCCATTGCTGCTCACTACGACTATGAAATATGGCAAATGGATGTCAAAACCGCTTTCCTAAATGGATATCTTATGGAAGATGTCTATATGGTCCAGCCTGAAGGTTTTGTTGATCCAAAATATCCTAAAAAGGTATGCAAGTTAAAGAAGTCAATCTACGGATTGAAACAAGCATCTAGAATGTGGAATCATCGTTTTAATGAAGAAGCCGAGAAATTTGGCTTCATTAAAAATGGTGATGAAGCTTGTGTATATAAGAAAGCTAGTGGGAGCACTATAATGTTCCTTGTACTATATGTGGATGATATATTATTATTTGGGAATGATATTACCACAATGCAAGGAGTCAAAACTTGGCTAAAGAGTTGCTTCTCCATTAAGGATCTTGGAGATGCACAATACATATTGGGGATAGGGATCTATAGGAATAGATCCAAGAGATTGATAGGTTTAAGTCAAAGTACATACATTGATAAAATCTTGAAAAGGTTCAAGATGGAAAACTCTAAGAAAGGTTTGGTACCTATTCAAAGAGGAACCGTTCTCAGTTCATCTCAGTGTCCTACCACGAAAGATGAACAAGATAGAATGAAGAAAGTCCCATACGCATCTGCAATTGGGTCTATCATGTATGCGATGATATGTACTAGACCGGATGTGTCATGCGCTCTAAGCTTGACAAGTAGATACCAGAATAACCCAGGAAACAGTCATTGGATTGCTGTTAAAAGTATATTGAAATACCTTAGGAGAACTAAGGATATGTTTCTAATATATGGGTCTGGTGAGGAGGAACTCGCCGTAAAAGGTTACGTGGACGCGAGTTTCCAAACTGATCGAGATGACTCTCGATCACAATCCGGTTATGTCTTCATGTTAAATGGTGGTGCGGTCTCTTGGAAGAGTTCGAAACAGGAGGTTGTTGCGTTATCCACTACAGAGTCAGAGTACATTGCCGCCTCACTGGCAGCTCAGGAAGCTGCATGGATGAAGAAATTCATAGACGACTTAGGAGTGGTCCCTTCCATTCAGGACCCTCTTGAGATCTTTTGTGACAACGAGGGTGCGATTGCTCAAATCAAGGAACCTCGTGCCCATCAAAAGACTCGTCACATTGAGCGGAGATTCAACTACATAAGGGATGAAGTTGAAAAAGGAAAGATATGTATTCGCAAAGTTCATACAGATCATAATGTTGCGGATCCACTCACGAAGCTTTTACATGGGCCAAAACATGAGGGACATGTTTGTGCATTAGGGCTTCGATATTCTAGTGATTGGAATTGATCTATTTATGTATTGTATCGGAACGAATTAGTTCAAACTCATTAATATAATTATGGTATTAATTTATTTATGAGTCATGTTCCAATTTTGCATGTTTTATCCATGAATAAATCATTATTCTAAATTCCGTAGTTGATCACATTTATGGGAACAAGTGTGAGGTCTAGACTATTATGAACTTGGATTGGTTAACATTCAAATGGTGAATGTGGGGCAAGGTTGCTACCAAGGTTCATAGATATTTGTGGGACACAAATATTGGAAGACCCGCTCTCAAGAATTACTGTATAGAGCCTTTGTGGTTGATCACATGTAATCTTGAGTAAAGGCGAATATCATTGTATCCTCTGACCTGAGATACATATTGGGTTCGGATATTCACCTAGTACTGTGCCTTGATTCCTTCCTTCGCTATTCTGAAACATGGTAGTACATAAGGAAGAACTCAGGTATATTACAAAGTATATATCTAGGACGTATGTAGTCAAGATGGAATTTGTCCCTCTTATTCGTTGAGAGTCAGATGTCTAAGGCCTGAAAAGTTAAATCTATAAGAGAGTGATCACTCTGTATCTCTTGGATTTAACATGACATCTAGGACGAAAGGAAATAATGAAAGATTCACCTAATCATATTCGAGATGGGAACTCGAAAGGGATGATGTTATTGAATGGCACAAAGTCATAACATATTAGGGGTGATGGACGGTGTGTTAGGCTGTATCCATCACTTGCATTAATTTCTTATGTTTCTCGTGCAAGTGGGAGATTGAAGGTACTTCGTATGCCCGAGAGACATATTTAATTAAGGTGACTAATATATTATGATCCAAGTCGGGTCATACCCAATAACAAACTTACCGACACCTTATTCGTCTTTGATTTTAACGATTGGTTCATTGATCAAATACGCGACACTTGAACTTCAAGAAAAATGGTTTTCTTGAAATATTACTTGATGTGTATATATATATATAAATTATGGATTAATTTATATATATAACAAGAGTTTAAATTATTTATAGGTTAAATAATTGATTTTGTTATGCTACATTTTATAAAGTTTGGTTTTATAAAAATATAAATGTACATAACAAATATATATATGGAAGTATTATAAAAGTTTTATAAAATTTAATCCTCCCATTTTATAAAACTTAATTAATAATACTTGAATGGAAGTGGCATTGGGACTCTTGTACACATGCTAAGATCCCTTTTCTTGGTCAATTACAAGGGCCATACTTCTATAACATGCAAGACTTGAATTATTCCAAGACACTCTTGCACATACACATCAAAAGTAATCAAAAAAAACTGCATTTCTCTCCTCCAATTCTGCTGTAAAACCGTGGGGTATTAGGGGAGACAAGGGGTTCTTAATTTGGTTTTTGGAAGCTAAATTCAAGTGTCAATAAATCCTAACCAAAGTACAAGGTGTTGGTGATAAGCTTGGGGTATAACAACTTGAGGTTTCATCCATTTGAAGCTCCATTCAACATCATCATCTTCATCACTTTCAACTAGCTTGGAATAGGTATAACATCTCATTCTTGCTTGTAGTTTGTAAGCTTATTTCTCAACTTGATCCTAATTGGGATTTAACTTTAATTGGTTAAAGATTAACATGTTCCAAAATGGTAATTACTTGCTTCCGCTTTTAATTGATTCTTAAATGGTTTTAAGTATCATGAAAATTGTTAAATCCCAACAAAAAGTTGTTATTCTGAGAAAATGATTTTTATTATGAACATGAAACTATATCCAAAAATTATGGTTAAACTCAAAGTGGAAGTATGTTTTCTAAAATGGTCATCTAGACGTCGTTCTTTCGACTGAAATGACTACCTTTACAAAAACGACTTGTAACTTATTTTTCCGACTATAAACCTATACTTTTTATGTTTAGATTCATAAAATAGAGTTCAATATGAAACCATAGCAATTTGATTCTCTCAAAACGGATTTAAAATGAAGAAGTTATGGGTAAAACAAGATTGGATAATTTTTCTCATTTTAGCTACGTGAAAATTGGTAACAAATCAATTCCAACCATAACTTAATCAACTTGTATTGTATATTATGTAATCTTGAGATACCATAGACACGTATACAATGTTTCGACCTATCATGTCGACACATCTATATATATTTCGGAACAACCATAGACACTCTATATGTGAATGTTGGAGTTAGCTATACAGGGTTGAGGTTGATTCCAAAATATATATAGTTTGAGTTGTGATCAATACTGAGATATGTATACACTGGGTCGTGGATTGATTCAAGATAATATTTATCGATTTATTTCTGTACATCTAACTGTGGACAACTAGTTGTAGGTTACTAACGAGGACAGCTGACTTAATAAACTTAAAACATCAAAATATATTAAAAGTGTTGTAAATATATTTTGAACATACTTTGATATATATGTATATATTGTTATAGGTTCGTGAATCAACCAGTGGCCAAGTCTTACTTCCCGACGAAGTAAAAATCCGTGAAAGTGAGTTATAGTCCCACTTTTAAAATCTAATATTTTTGGGATGAGAATACATGCAGGTTTTATAAATGATTTACAAAATAGACACAAGTACGTGAAACTACATTCTATGGTTGAATTATCGAAATCGAATATGCCCCTTTTTATTAAGTATGGTAATCTAAGAATTAGGGAACAGACACCCTAATTGACGCGAATCCTAAAGATAGATCTATTGGGCCGAACAAACCCTATCCAAAGTACCGGATGCTTTAGTACTTCGAAATTTATATCATATCCGAAGGGTGTCCCGGAATGATGGGGATATTCTTATATATGCATCTTGTTAATGTCGGTTACCAGGTGTTCACCATATGAATGATTTTTATCTCTATGTATGGGATGTGTATTGAAATATGAAATCTTGTGGTCTATTGTTACGATTTGATATATATAGGTTAAACCTATAACTCACCAACATTTTTGTTGACGTTTAAAGCATGTTTATTCTCAGGTGAATACTAAGAGCTTCCGCTGTTGCATACTAAAATAAGGACAAGATTTGGAGTCCATGTTTGTATGATATTGTGTAAAAACTGCATTCAAGAAACTGATTTCGATGTAACATATTTGTATTGTAAACCATTATGTAATGGTCGTGTGTAAATAGGATATTTTAGATTATCATTATTTGATAATCTACAAAAAGTTTTTTTTTAAACCTTTATTTATGAAATAAAGGATATGGTTTGTTTTAAAATGAATGCAGTCTTTGAAAAACGTCTCATATAGAGGTCAAAACCTCGCAACGAAATCAATTAATATGGAACGTTTTTAATCAATAAGAACGGGACATTTCAACATGCGTAGCAAGTGACCGACTTTTGTGTGTTGGGGGTGGCACTTCCACAATGTTTGGCCATATGACCCCTTCCTTGGCATCGGCAGCAAATTAGCTTGCCACATTCACCAAAGTGATGTTTGTAGCATCTGTTGCAAAAAGGCTTGCTACATTCACCAAAATGATGTTTGTGGCACTTGTTACAATAAGGTAGGTACCCGACGTAACCTTTCTTGCCGTCGAAAGTGAAGGACTTAGTGGTGAAGTTGTTGTTGTAGTTGCTCGATAGAGAGGCTTTCCATTTTCTTTTGTTGTTACCCGGTTGGTCCTCGGCCGTTGGTATCGGCGCTTCAATTTCATTCACCGTTTTTATAAATTGGCGGGCCATCGTTAAAGTCTCTTGTAGGTTGGCGGGTTTGGATGACATTACCCCGTGTTGAACGCTCTTCGGGAGGCCATCCATGTAAAGTTCGACTCTTAGGGATTCGGGAGTCATGAGATTTGGACAGATTAAGACTAGTTCGGTAAACCGTTGATTATAAGCTTCGAGGTCATTCCCGACCGTTTTTAAATTCCTTAGACCCCGTTCGAGCCTTCGAGTCTCGTCGCGCGGGAAGTATTCGGTGATCATTCTTTCTCTTAATTCGGTCCAAGAGAGTGTAAGGGCCTCATCGATACCCACTGATTGTACATACGTGTTCCACCATGAGAGAGCAATACCGATAAGAGTGAGGGTGGAAAACTTGACCTTATCTTGGTCCTGACAACCGCTTATGTTAAAAACGGCTTCCGTTTGTTCGAACCATCGGGTGAGAGCAATCGGTGCCCCGGTTCCATCGAAAGTGGGAGGTTTGTTCCCCATGAAGTTTTTGTAGGAGCACCCCTCGTTTGAATTACCGGCTCCATGATTGTTGTTGTTGGAAAAGTGATCGGCCACGGCCGCACCCACGGCGGTGGTTATCATTCGTTGAAGAGCTTGTTCTAGAGTTTCGGGAGGAGTATTGTGTTGACCTTGGTGAGCCATTGTTCCTTCATGACACAAGAATATCGTTGATTAGTATTCTTAACAATACTAATCGTGATATGGAATAATGATGAAGAGAAAATTTTCCTTGACTCGCCTTAAATTCTTTATGTCGTAATGTCAAAACGTTCATATGAGTCGCCGTAATATAATCCCGGCAATTATATTACCCTGATTCATATGTGCATTCGACATTATTCTATAAAGTCAAGGTGGCGTGTCAATCAAATTAAACAACGAAAGATTTAGATGAAGCGAGAGTTAGTTATGAGTAGAAACGTTCGAGTATAAATGCACAATTAGTCAAGTAATTCCTACTTCAAGTCTATATGCCGGTTGTAGTCTAGATTCACTAATGTACCCTATGACTCGGGGTTGACACCAATGAACTCTAAATCCCTACAACCAAGGCTCTGATACCACTTGTAGCGACCCCAACAAATCGTCAATTGACGGCGTCGACTACTTGGGTCCCGTTGCGTGGTCATAGGTCTTTAACGTGACGTTTGACCAAAGATATGTCGCATTCCTTTCAAAAATAAAGATTATTTCAAAGTTTACAAGAATTGTTCATCCAAAAGTTACGTTACAAAGTTATAGTTACATGTGAAACCTATGCGATACAGTTTTAAAGAAAGTCAAAAGACGCTCCATGAAATGCATGTATACTCGACATCCAATGCAAGTATCAAATAATGAGCGGAAGCATGTTTCACATAGCGTTCAAAGACCTGAGAAAAACATAGAAATCTGTCAACGAAAACGTTGTTGAAATCATAGGTTTAAGTAATTAAGTACAAGTGAACCACAAGATTTGTAACATTGATATAATAGTAATACATTCCAAAAGTTTGTTTCACTAGCACCCAATTATCAATGCTTAACATTCCTTCCATAGAACCCCATCACAATAGTGTTAGAACATACACTGTTTCTCGAAAATATATTTCATTCGTAAACGGTAGCGAACCATTTGAATGAGGGTTTGTCAAACCCATATGGCCATATAACATAAGTTCTCGCTTACACCTGGCAAGTGTAACTAATGATAATCGAATTGAGGATTTTTGTTCAAACTCGTATGTAGAATGTTTGTTTTCCTGTACTTGTGTTCACTTAGTAAAAAGAAACATTTATGATTTCTCATCCCAAATGTAAGTTTAAAAGAGTAAAAGTGGGACTATGATCTCACCTTGAGTGCAAGAGTAATAAAGTACTTCAACAAGTAAACGCGTGCAAATACAAAGCTAGTCTTGACCTAAACATATAGGTTGTATCAATAACGGTAAACACGATAGGTCAAAGATGTTCAATTAGTCCTATGGCTCGTTACGACTCGATTATGAAGCATGTGAATCAAATTGTCAAGTTTCATGCAAGATACAAGTAAAGAATCATGTTAGAAAGATTGCATAATCATTTGGTCAAGTTTGACAAAAAGTCAAACTTGGGTCGGGTCAAAGTCAATGAAAAAGTCAACACGTTCGGGTCGGGTCCCGAACTATTTTTCTGAGGTTTTTATTCATATATAAGCATGTTAGAACAAGTCTCATGTGAATCGGAGGTCCATAGCGTGCCAAACATTTTCCTTATTTTGACCAAGGAGGTCAGAGCCTGGACACGGCTTATGCCGCGCCGCGGCCCACAATTGTCGCGCCGCGACAATACACGGGAGCTGGTACCTGGTCAGTTTCAAATGTTCAAGTCTTGATCCAAAATTCGTTTTAGCACAAAATGCAAACCGTAAACATTTAGAAGGCGTATCTTATATCGTTGGAAAGCTCTTTTGTCAAGGAACACAACTAAACATGTTTCATCAAACAAAAACATCATTTCCAATAACCGATTTCTCGTCATGTGATCATTTAAAGTCCATTTTCAAGTTTCAAGTTCACAAAATGCATTTTAAGTTTCGGGAATCCAATTCACACATATGATATGCCGTTTTGAAGGTAATGAAACATACATTACAATTATACACTTACAATTAACATTTCATGGTATTCAAGCATCAAAAGTTCATCTCAAGAACTATCAAACCCTAATCAAGAATCACAAAATCATTAATCATGTTTTTGAAGTTTTACAAATCAACCTACACATCAAAATGAAGCTAGTGATACTAATAACACAATTAAAACATGAACTTTAACAATTTAACAATATTTAATCTTCCAAAATCAAAGATTAAGCAAACTCATTTTCAAGTGTTCAAACTAGTTGCTCAAATCAACAAATCGAACAAACAAAACATATATTCATGTTATACACGAGCCATAGACACTAATTAACACTTTTATAATTCAAAAATATCAAGAACACAAAATCTAGTGATTTTAGAAAGTTACCCAAATGAGTTGAAATTGATATCAAGTTGTAGAGGATGAAGAGAGGATTCCAAATGTGTAATTTGTTTTGTTGCTAGCCTCCTAATCCGAATTTAGATGATGAATTATTGTTTTGGTGTTTGAGAGAGTTTGGTGAAAGTATTTAGAAAATGGAAAAAGAAAAAGGAAATAATGAATGGAGGAGGAGGGAGTTTGACTCCTTTGACCTAGTCACCCTTTTTGGCACTTTGGCAAGTTTAGTCCCTCAAGTTTGTAGTCGGGTGCGGGAATTAACCAAACGAATTATTTTGAATTACACGGGAGTGCGGGAAACGTTATAATCCCAAACGAAAATATTAAGGATGTTAGTTAACGGGGGATACGAATCTAGATACGAAGGACATTATTAAAAATAAAAAAACAGGCGTTAAAATAATTTAACGGAAAAAATGCGGGATGTTACACATCTCATCTCAGGTGTTCATAGCAAAAATAATGATGATATCATAGCAAAAATAGTGAAAGGTTTGATGATGTAATTTTGCTTTGTATCATAGCCAAAATAAATGAAAAGGACGAATTTGCCCTCACATGCATTGCACATGTGTGGGGTTAACCCTTAAATTCTGACTGTAGTAAGGTTGGGTTACCAACCATGATAGTTAAGCAAAACTGAGGTACCGACTACGCAAGAAAAAAAGTTTAGGTGTTATGATAAAAATGTGAACAAACCATAGGTACCAACGGCGTAATTCTTTCTTATTATTATTATTATTATTATTATTATTATTATTATTATTATTATTATTATTATTATTATTATTATTATTATTATTATTATTATTATTATTATTATATAAGGATACAGATATATAGAAGATTATAACTTTTTCCTATCAGTTATTTGAAGTTCTCATACAGTTTCTTCCTAACGTGTTATATAAGGATGAATATATATAGAAGATTATAACTTTTTATGTCAAAAAGTTTGCAAACAGGAAGCACAATTTTGGGACCATCAGGTCAACTATAAACTACGGAGTACTAAAGATTCAGTTACATACTACTACTAAAAATCTATAAATTACTATGTGAATTGCTTATAAATTTGGTGTAGACGTCAGTAAAGTAACAATTGATAAACATACATAAGTAACCAAAACTAAGCCATTTTCGCACATTACAGTCGACATGTGTAGAGTATCTCATTAATAATTAATAATTAATAATAATAATAATAATAATAATAATAATAATAATAATAATAATAATAATAATAATAATAATAATAATAATAATAATAATAATAATAATAAAAATTTTATTTAAAGTAATTGATAGAAAAAATTACGCCTTTGGTACCCGTAGTTTGTACACTTTTGCATGATTGATACCTATGATTTACTTATTATACATAAAATGACGAAATTACCCTCACATGTGTTGCACATGTGAGGTGTTGGTACCAAACAAGTAAAATAAACAAAGCCTAGGTATCACCTATGCAAAAAATAAAGTTTAGGTTTTATCATGCAAAAGTATACAAACCACGGGTACCAATGGCGTAATTTTTTCTTTTATGGTTTGCAAACTTGTCATTTTACAATGTATATATAAAAACTCTGTACAAACTACATAAGATTCCAATACTTTAATCGATTACAATGTATATATAAAAACTTGTTATAGTTCATCATTTTTGAAATGTCCCGTTCATATCGATTATAAACGTTTCATATTAATTGGTTTCATTGCGAGGTTTTGACCTCTATATGATATGTTTTTCAAAGCTTGCATTAATTTTTAAAACAAACCATAACCTTTATTACACCAATAAAGGTTCAAATGACATAACATAGATTGTCGATCAACAACAATTTCAAAATACAAAATTTTACACAACATAACCAATATATTAAAAAAGACATAATTTCTCAGAATGCAAATTTATTTATATGGTACAAACATGCTGACTCCAAATCTTGTCTTTAAACATGTTGCAAACAGCGGAAGCTTTTATTCTCCTGAGAATAAAACATGCTAAAACGTCAACAAAAATTGTTGGTGAGTTATAGGTTTAACCTATATAATAAATCATATCAATACGACTTCTCTTTATTCAAAGATAGATGAAGGATTGTCTACATCTCACCTCCCCCATACCCTACGCACGTGGGATTGGGTCTGTTGTTGTTGTTGTTGTTGTTGTTGTTGTTGTTGTTGTTGTTGTTGTTGTTGTTGTAATAAATCATATCAATAGACCACAATATTTCATTTATAAACAACATACACAAATTCCGTGTATAAAAATCATTCATACGTTGAGTGCCTGGTAACCAACATTAACAAAACGTCAAGTAATATCCCCCCAGCATACAAGCCGCACTCTGTATACTAAAAACTCGAAGTACTAAAGCATTCCATTTTCCAGAATGAGGATTGTTAGTGCCCATAGATCTATCTTTAGAATTCGCGCCAATTAGTGCGTACACTAATTATTAAGTTACCAAGCATAAGAAAAATAGGGATATCCGGTATAACAATTCAATCGTAGAATGTACTTTTCAAGTACTTGTGTCTATTATGTAAAACATTTATAAAAACATCATGTATTCTCATCCCAAAAATAATTTAGTAGTAAAATTGAGACTATAACTCACTTGATAAGATTTTTCAAATCGTTGAAAAATTAAGACTTGGCCTTGATATGATTCACAAACCTATAACAATTATATATATATATATATATATATATATATATATATATATATATATATATATATATATATATATATATATATATATATATATATATATATATATATCAAAATATAATACAATTATATTCATATAATATTTTCAATTACTTGTGATGATTTAAGTTGTCAAGTTAGTAGTCCAATTATAGTCCAATAGTCCAATATATAATCTTAGAAATTAATCAATACATATTGTATACGTATTGTTCAAGACTCAATTATGACCCATTGTACACGTGTTGTCTTAGAATTAATCCAGACGTATTGTGTACATGGTGTCTTATAATTTATCTGAACGTATTGCATACATATTGTCTTAACTAATACAGATTATATTATATTGTCTCGGAATTAACCAAGACTAGTATATTATAAGGAAATAGTCATTACATGTTTAAATACATGTAGGATATAGGAAAAGTTAGCTAGAATATGGTTAGTATAGATTTTGTTAAATTGGAACCGTAACTAATTTAGCTTGTTTCTAACCATAATTGTTTTGCCCATTATTTCTTCATTACAAATCGAATTTGAGTGAATCAAATTGCTATGGTTTCATATTGAACTAAAATTTCCAAAACTAAACTTAAAAAGTATAGGTTTAGAAGAAGGTAGTCATATCTATCGCAAAAATGACATCTTGATGATCATTTTGAAAAATATACATCAACTTTGAGTTTAACCATGATTTTTGGATATATTATCATGTTTATATGAAATAACATTTTTCCAGAATATAAACTTTCAATTCAAAGTTTAAGATAGGCTTTAAATTTCCAACCCAAAACAGTCCCCGATTTCTCTACGACGGCGTATGTTCAGTTTTACGGTGTTCTTCGTATTTACAAGTTAAATATCCTTATGTTAGCATATCTTATAGATATATTACATGTGTTTAAGTGTTTAAGAGTCAAGTTAGAAGAAATTAACTTTGTTTGCAAACAAGTTTAGAATTTACTAAACTATGTTCTAGTGATTACAAGTTATATACTCCAAATAAGATAGCTATATGAATATGAATCGAACAAGATTATAAACAAGGTTATTACCTCAAATCAAATGAATAAAGTTTTTGGAAAAATAAAGATTTGATCTTGAGCTTGATGATGTTCTTGAAAGCTTGAAAACTTTTGAAGTAGTAGCATGGAATGAAACAAAGTTCAAGTAAGATTACTACTTGATTTAAGATAGTTATGTTTATAGGAATTGAACCAAAGCTTGAATATGATTATTACCTTGATTAAGAATGAAAATTTGCTGAGATTAAATGAAAATTATTGATCTTGGATGATTTCTTGGAATGGATTAGAAAGCTTGGAAGTAATCTTGCAAACTTGAAAGAATTCTTGAAGTGTTCTTGAATGATTCTTTTTATGGTGATTTAAGCTTGATTCTTGAAGTAGTTTTTGATGAAGATGATGAAGGTTATGAAAGAGGTTGTTTGATCTTGGAAATAGGTGTTTTTACTTTTTAGAGAGTGATTTTTGATAGAAAAATGAATGAGAAATGATATATATATATATATATATATATATATATATATATATATATATATATATATATATATATATATATATATATAGAAAACATGATATATAGATATGGATATAGATATATTAGTTTGTTTTCTTACTCATAAGTCATGCTAGTTGTTAAATGGTTGGCTCCACATGTTTGTGAATGATTTAGAGCTGATCATTGGTATTTATTATTAGTATATACCAATAGTAAATACTTCTAGAAGCTGTGTATAATACGGGTAAAAATATCGTATGAATACGAGTAGAATTCTTGAGAAAATTGAATGCGAATACGAGTATAGCTATCTTTGTTGAGTATAAGTATTTTGATATATGTATTTATGTCTTTCAAAATGTATTAATACAATACATATATATTGTAGTGACCCGAACTTTTCCATGTTTATATATATTAATTGAGATTGATATTTACATGATTAAATGTTTCCAACATGTTAAGCAATCAAACTTGTTAAGACTTGATTTATTGAAATATGTTTCATATAGACAATTGACCACCCAAGTTGACCGGTGATTCACGAACGTTAAAACTTGTAAAAACTATATGATGACATATATATGGATATATATATATAGTTAACATGATACTATGATAAGTAAAAATATCATTAAGTATATTAACAATGAATTACATATGTAAAAACAAGACTACTAACTTAATGATTTTTAAACAAGACATATATGTAACGATTATCGTTGTAAAGACATTTAATGTATATATATATCATATTAAGAGATATTCATACATGATAATATCATGATAATATAATAATTTAAAATCTCATTTGATATTATAAACATTGGGTTAACAACATTTAACAAGATCGTTAACCTAAAGGTTTCAAAACAACACTTACATGTAACGACTAACGATGACTTAACGACTCAGTTAAAATGTATATACATGTAGTGTTTTAATATGTATTTATACACTTTTGAAAGACTTCAATACACTTATCAAAATACTTCTACTTAACAAAAATGCTTACAATTACATCCTCGTTTCATCAACAATTCTACTCGTATGCACCCGTATTCGTACTCGTACAATACACAGCTTTTAGATGTATGTACTATTGGTATATACACTCCAATGATCAGCTCTTAGCAGCCCATGTGAGTCAGCTAACACATGTGGGAACCATAATTTGGCAACTAGCATGAAATATCTCATAAAATTACAAAAATATGAGTAATCATTCATGACTTATTTACATGAAAACAAAATTACATATCCTTTATATCTAATCCATACACCAACGACCAAAAACACCTACAAACACTTTCATTCTTCAATTTTCTTCATCTAATTGATCTCTCTCAAGTTCTATCTTCAAGTTCTAAGTGTTCTTCATATATTCTACAAGTTCTAGTTACATAAAATCAAGAATACTTTCAAGTTTGCTAGCTCACTTCCAATCTTGTAAGGTGATCATCCAACCTCAAGAAATCTTTGTTTTTTACAGTAGGTTATCATTCTAATACAAGGTAATAATCATATTCAAACTTTGGTTCAATTTCTATAACTATAACAATCTTATTTCAAGTGATGATCTTACTTGAACTTGTTTTCGTGTCATGATTCTGCTTCAAGAACTTCGAGCCATCCAAGGATCCGTTGAAGCTAGATCCATTTTTCTATTTTCCAGTAGGTTTATCCAAGGAACTTAAGGTAGTAATGATGTTCATAACATCATTCGATTCATACATATAAAGCTATCTTATTCGAAGGTTTAAACTTGTAATCACTAGAACATAGTTTAGTTAATTCTAAACTTGTTCGCAAACAAAAGTTAATCCTTCTAACTTGACTTTTAAAATCAACTAAACACATGTTATATATCTATATGATATGCTAACTTAATGATTTAAAACCTGGAAACACGAAAAACACCGTAAAACCGGATTTACGCCGTCGTAGTAACACCGCGGGCTGTTTTGGGTTAGTTAATTAAAAACTATGATAAAATTTGATTTAAAAGTTGTTATTCTGAGAAAATGATTGTTATTATGAACATGAAACTATATCCAAAAATTATGGTTAAACTCAAAGTGGAAGTATGTTTTCTAAAATGGTCATCTAGACGTCGTTCTTTCGACTGAAATGACTACCTTTACAAAAACGACTTGTAACTTATTTTTCCGACTATAAACCTATACTTTTTCTGTTTAGATTCATAAAATAGAGTTCAATATGAAACCATAGCAATTTGATTCACTCAAAACGGATTTAAAATGAAGAAGTTATGGGTAAAACAAGATTGGATAATTTTTCTCATTTTAGCTACGTGAAAATTGGTAACAAATCTATTCCAACCATAACTTAATCAACTTGTATTGTATATTATGTAATCTTGAGATACCATAGACACGTATACAATGTTTCGACCTATCATGTCGACACATCTATATATATTTCGGAACAACCATAGACACTCTATATGTGAATGTTGGAGTTAGCTATACAGGGTTGAGGTTGATTCCAAAATATATATAGTTTGAGTTGTGATCAATACTGAGATACATATACACTGGGTCGTGGATTGATTCAAGATAATATTTATCGATTTATTTCTGTACATCTAACTGTGGACAACTAGTTGTAGGTTACTAACGAGGACAGCTGACTTAATAAACTTAAAACATCAAAATATATTAAAAGTGTTGTAAATATATTTTGAACATACTTTGATATATATGTATATATTGTTATAGGTTCGTGAATCAACCAGTGGCCAAGTCTTACTTCCCGACGAAGTAAAAATCTGTGAAAGTGAGTTATAGTCCCACTTTTAAAATCTAATATTTTTAGGATGAGAATACATGCAAGTTTTATAAATGATTTACAAAATAGACACAAGTACGTGAAACTACATTCTATGGTTGAATTATCGAAATCGAATATGCCCCTTATTATTAAGTCTGGTAATCTAAGAATTAGGGAACAGACACCCTAATTGACGCGAATCCTAAAGATAGATCTATTGGGCCTAACAAACCCCATCCAAAGTACCGGATGCTTTAGTACTTTGAAATTTATATCATATCCGAAGGGTGTCCCGGAATGATGGGGATATTCTTATATATGCATCTTGTTAATGTCGGTTACCAGGTGTTCACCATATGAATGATTTTTATCTCTATGTATGGGATGTATATTGAAATATGAAATCTTGTGGTCTATTGTTACGATTTGATATATATAGGTTAAACCTATAACTCACCAACATTTTTGTTGACGTTTAAAGCATGTTTATTCTCAGGTGAATACTAAGAGCTTCCGCTGTTGCATACTAAAATAAGGACAAGATTTGGAGTCCATGTTTATATGATACTGTGTAAAAACTGCATTCAAGAAACTAATTTCGATGTAACATATTTGTATTGTAAACCATTATGTAATGGTCGTGTGTTAACAGGATATTTTAGATTATCATTATTTGATAATCTACGTAAAGCTTTTTAAACCTTTATTTATGAAATAAAGGTTATGGTTTGTTTTAAAAGTGAATGCAGTCTTTGAAAAATGTCTCATATAGAGGTCAAAACCTCGCAACGAAATCAATTAATATGGAACGTTTTTAATCAATAAGAACGGGACATTTCAGTTGGTATCCGAGCGTTGGTCTTAGAGAACCAGAATTTTGCATTAGTGTGTCTTATCGAGTTTGTTAGGATGCATTAGTGAGTCTGGACTTCGACCGTGTTTACTTGAAAAATGATTGCTTAACAAATTTTGTTGGAAACTATATATTTTTAACATGTGAATATTATGTGATATATTAATCTCTTAACGCGTTTGATATTATGTGATAGATGTCTACCTCTAGAACAAGTCTCATTGACTCACCTAATAATAATGAAGAGTCAAATATAAATTGGAATGATTCGTTGACTGATTCACAAGTTCCCGAAGAGGAACCGGAAGAAGAGTCGGAACCGGAAGAAGAATCGGAACCGGAAGAAGAATAGGAACCGGATGAAGAAATAAAATCGGTGGGGGAAATAATAAAACGGTTAAGTAAAAGAAAATCCTCAACCAACCGACCAAGGTTAATTATGGTCAATGGTGTTTCCGCCAAGGAAGCAAAATATTGGGAGGATTACCAATTCTCCGATGAATCGGATTCCGACGAGAATTCTGATGATGTTATAGAAATTACCTCAACTGAATTTAAAAAGGCAAAAGAAAATAATAAGGGAAAGGGCATAAAAATAGAGAAATCTAATTCCAACCCCGATGAACTTTATATGTATCGTCAACCCCCGAAGTCCTTAAGTTGTAACAATGACCCGGGAACCTCTAAACCACCAGGTTTTTCTAAACCAATGTGGAAAACGACGGCTCGTATTAGGGGAACATCATATATCCCTAGAAACTTGGCAAAACGAACCAAAACTGAAGAAGAAGAAACAAACGAGTTGGAATAAGATAGTTGTATTCGTGTGGTGTAATATATGTAATATAGTGTGCTTATGCTTTATGATATATGTAAAAATTGCTTGTATTAATAAGTATTTTTTTTATGAATCTAACTCTTGTCTATTTTACAGTATAAAAACACAAAATGGATAGACAACCCAATATTTTAAGAGACCTACCCGGAGACATGATTGATGAAATCTTGTCTAGAGTCGGTCAGAATTCTTCGGCACAACTATTTAAGGCGAGATCAGTTTGTAAGACATTCGAAGAACGTTCCAAGAATGCCTTGGTTTATAAAAGGCTTTCGTTCGAAAGATGGGGGATATCACATTGGGAAATCCATAAGTTACGATGTGTTTACTTTGACGCATATATTGCGGGGAACCCAAATGCTATTTTACGCAATGGGTTAAGAAATTATTTTGACTCAATATATCCGAATATTGGACTTCGTGATTTAGAAAAAGCGGCTAACATGCAACATAAAGAAACATGTTATGCTTACGGATTAGTAATGTTCGCTTCTCACCAAAGTGAGAACAAGAACATCGGGCTACAACTATTAAACAAAACGTTCCCACAAGTGACGGAGTCGGTAATTGGGGTAATAAATGAGGTTTTTAGATTGTTACGGGACTGTTGGACATTACGTAACCCTCGTCCCTTTGACAACGTTACAACACGCTGTCTTATCAACGGCCATAACAGTTATGTTCCACAAGACCAAGGATGGGAAGTAATCCAAGTAAAACCAGAATGCATGACTTGTTTCTGGACGTATGAATTACGTGTCTTTATTGCCTTAGCTGAACGACTTGTGTACTAGCTAGAATTATCTTCACAACCATCTTGTATCAAATTTATTGTGTGCTATATTTCATGCTATATGTAAAATAAGCGGTATTGTAAGTTTGTAAAATATTGTGTAAAAGTTTGAACGCGAAATATTATTATAATCAGTTTTTCATATAGAATTGTAGTAGTTGAATTGTATATTAGCTACTAAGTATGAACTTAACGGGTAGGTACTACCCGAATTTAAACTTATAAAACGCTAATATGAAGAAAAAGCTTTTATAAATGAGTTCATATTATGCTACGAAATACTATTAACTACTCTTAATATTCTGTATGATTAACTTGTTCCATTTGACTATTTTGAAGGAAATGGCACCGACTACTCGACACACCGTGAATATGAATGAAGAGGAATTCCGTACTTTTCTAGCTTCAAACATAGCCGCAGTACAGGCTGCGCTACATACCAACAATAACCTTGGATCTAGCAGTACAAGAAATCATGTAGGATGCACCTACAAAGAATTCACTGCCTGCAAACCTTTGGAATTTGATGGAACCGAAGGACCGATCGGATTGAAACGGTGGACCGAGAAGGTCGAATCGGTGTTTGCCATAAGTAAGTGTACTGAAGAGGACAAAGTGAAGTACGCTACGCATACCTTCACAGGTTCTGCGTTAACATGGTGGAATACCTATCTAGAGCAAGTGGGACAAGACGATGCGTACGCACTACCGTGGTCAGCATTCAAGCACTTGATGAAGGAGAAGTACCGTCCCATAACCGAGGTCAATAAGCTCAAGACAGAACTTAGAGGGTTACGAACCCAAGGATTTGATATTACCACGTACGAAAGATGATTCACAGAATTGTGCCTATTGTGTCCGGGAGCATTCGAAGATGAGGAAGAGAAGATCGACGCGTTTGTGAAAGGATTACCGGAAAGAATCCAAGAAGATATAACTTCACACGAGCCCGCCTCCATACAACAGGCATGTAGAATGGCTCACAAACTAGTGAACCAGATTGAAGAAAGAATTAAAGAACAGACTGCTGAAGAGGCCAATGTGAAGCAAGTCAAAAGAAAGTGGGAGGAAAACAGTGATAAGAATCACCAATACAACAACAACAGTAATTACAACAATAATCGCAACAATTATCCCAACAACCGCAACATCAATCGCAACTACAACAAACGGCCCAACAACAACAACAACAACAACAACAATAACAGCAACTACAACAATCATCCCAACAACAATAATAATCGCAACAACAACAACAATCAGAAGCAGCTATGCCAAAGGTGTGAAAAGTATCACTCGGGGTTCTGCACCAAATTTTGCAACAAGTGTAAAAGAAATGGTCATAGCACAGCGAAGTGTGAGGTCTACGGACCAGGGGTTAATAGAACGAAAGGAACAAATGGTGTCGGAACGAGTAATGGCGGAGCAAGTAGTGTCGGAGCAAGTTATGCCAATGTAGTTTGTTATAAATGTGGAAAACCGGGCCACATTATTCAAAATAGCCCAAACCAGGAGAACACAAATGGACAAGGCCGCGGAAGAGTTTTTAATATTAATGCGCCAGAGGCACAGGAAGACCCGGAGCTTGTTACGGGTACGTTTCTTATTGACAATAAATCTGCTTACGTTTTATTTGATTCGGGTGCGGATAGAAGCTATATGAGTAGAGATTTTTGTGCTAAATTAAGTTGTCCATTGACGCCTTTGGATAGTAAATTTTTACTCGAATTAGCAAATGGTAAATTAATTTCAGCAGATAATATATGTCGGAATCGAGAAATTAAACTGGTTAGTGAAACATTTAAGATTGATTTGATACCAGTAGACTTAGGGAGTTTTGATGTGATAATCGGTATGGACTGGTTGAAAGAAGTGAAAGCAGAGATCGTTTGTTACAAAAATGCAATTCGCATTATACGAGAAAAAGGAAAACCCTTAATGGTGTACGGAGAAAAGGGCAACACGAAACTACATCTTATTAGTAATTTGAAGGCACAAAAACTGTAGTGACCCGAACTTTTCCATGTTTATATATATTAATTGAGATTGATATTTACATGATTAAATGTTTCCAACATGTTAAGCAATCAAACTTGTTAAGACTTGATTAATTGAAATAGGTTTCATATAGACAATTGACCACCCAAGTTGACCGGTGATTCACGAACGTTAAAACTTGTAAAAAAACTATATGATGACATATATATGGTTATATATATAGTTAACATGATATTATGATAAGTAAACATATCATTAATTATATTAACAATGAACTACATATGTAAAAACAAGACTACTAACTTAATGATTTTGAAACGAGACATATATGTAACGTTTATCGTTGTAACGACATTTAATGTATATATATCATATTAAGAGATATTCGTACATCATAATATCATGATAATATAATAATTTAAAATCTCTTTTGATATTATAAACATTGGGTTAACAACATTTAACAAGATCGTTAACCTAAAGGTTTCAAAACAACACTTACATGTAACGACTAACGATGACTTAACGACTCAGTTAAAATGTATATACATGTAGTGTTTTAATATGTATTTATACACTTTTGAAAGACTTCAATACACTTATCAAAATACTTCTACTTAACAAAAATGCTTACAATTACATCCTCGTTCAGTTTCATCAACAATTCTACTCGTATGCACCCGTATTCGTACTCGTACAATACACAGCTTTTAGATGTATGTACTATTGGTATATACACTCCAATGATCAGCTCTTAGCAGCCCATGTGAGTCACCTAACACATGTGGGAACCATCATTTGGCAACTAGCAAGAAATATCTCATAAAATTACAAAAATATGAGTAATCATTCATGACTTATTTACATGAAAACAAAATTACATATCCTTTATATCTAATCCATACACCAACGACCAAAAACACCTACAAACACTTTCATTCTTCAATTTTCTTCATCTAATTGATCTCTCTCAAGTTCTATCTTCAAGTTCTAAGTGTTCTTCATAAATTCCAAAAGTTCTAGTTTCATAAAATCAAGAATACTTTCAAGTTTGCTAGCTCACTTCCAATCTTGTAAGGTGATCATCCAACCTCAAGAAATCTTTGTTTCTTACAGTAGGTTATCATTCTAATACAAGGTAATAATCATATTCAAACTTTGGTTCAATTTCTATAACTATAACAATCTTATTTCAAGTGATGATTTTACTTGAACTTGTTTTCGTGTCATGATTTTACTTCAAGAACTTTGAGCCATCCAAGGATCCATTGAAGCTAGATCCATTTTTCTCTTTTCCAGTAGGTTCATCCAAGGAACTTAAGGTATTAATTATGTTCATAACATCATTCGATTCATACATATAAAGCTATCTTATTCGAAGGTTTAAACTTGTAATCACTAGAACATAGTTTAGTTAATTCTAAACTTGTTAGCAAACAAAAGTTAATCCTTCTAACTTGACTTTTAAAATCAACTAAACACATGTTCTATATCTATATGATATGCTAACTTAATGATTTAAAACCTGGAAACACGAAAAACACCGTAAAACCGGATTTACGCCGTCGTAGTAACACCGCGGGCTGTTTTGGGTTAGTTAATTAAAAACTATGATAAACTTTGATTTAAAAGTTGTTATTCTGAGAAAATGATTTTTATTATGAACATGAAACTATATCCAAAAATTATGATTAAACTCAAAGTGGAAGTATGTTTTCTAAAATGGTCATCTAGACGTCGTTCTTTCGACTGAAATGACTACCTTTACAAAAACGACTTGTAACTTATTTTTCCGACTATAAACCTATACTTTTCTGTTTAGATTCATAAAATATAGTTCAATATGAAACCATAGCAATTTGATTCACTCAAAACGGATTTAAAATGAAGAAGTTATGGGTAAAACAAGATTGGATAATTTTTCTCATTTTAGCTACGTGAAAATTGGTAACAAATCTATTCAAACCATAACTTAATCAACTTGTATTATATATTATGTAATCTTGAGATACCATAGACACGTATACAATGTTTCGACCTATCATGTCGACACATCTATATATATTTCAGAACAACCATAGACACTCTATATGTGAATGTTGGAGTTAGCTATACAGGGTTGAGGTTGATTCCAAAATATATATAGTTTGAGTTGTGATCAATACTGAGATACGTATACACTGGGTCGTGGATTGATTCAAGATAATATTTATCGATTTATTTCTGTACATCTAACTGTGGACAACTAGTTGTAGGTTACTAACGAGGACAGCTGACTTAATAAACTTAAAACATCAAAATATATTAAAAGTGTTGTAAATATATTTTGAACATACTTTGATATATATGTATATATTGTTATAGGTTCGTGAATCAACCAGTGGCCAAGTCTTACTTCCCGACGAAGTAAAAATCTGTGAAAGTGAGTTATAGTCCCACTTTTAAAATCTAATATTTTTGGGATGAGAATACATGCAGGTTTTATAAATGATTTACAAAATAGACACAAGTACGTGAAACTACATTCTATGGTTGAATTATCGAAATCGAATATGCCCCTTTTTATTAAGTCTGGTAATCTAAGAATTAGGGAACAGACACCCTAATTGACGCGAATCCTAAAGATAGATCTATTGGGCCTAACAAACCCCATCCAAAGTACCGGATGCTTTAGTACTTCGAAATTTATATCATATCCGAAGGGTATCCCGGAATGATGGGGATATTCTTATATATGCATCTTGTTATTGTCGGTTACCAGGTGTTCACCATATGAATGATTTTTATCTCTATGTATGGGATGTGTATTGAAATATGAAATCTTGTGGTCTATTGTTACGATTTGATATATATAGGTTAAACCTATAACTCACCAACATTTTTGTTGACGTTTTAAGCATGTTTATTCTCAGGTGATTATTAAGAGCTTCCGCTGTCGCATACTTAAATAAGGACAAGATTTGGAGTCCATGTTTGTATGATATTGTGTAAAAACTGCATTCAAGAAACTGATTTCGATGTAACATATTTGTATTGTAAACCATTATGTAATGGTCGTGTGTAAACAGGATATTTTAGATTATCATTATTTGATAATCTACGTAAAGCTTTTTAAACCTTTATTTATGAAATAAAGGTTATGGTTTGTTTTAAAAATGAATGCAGTCTTTGAAAAACGTCTCATATAGAGGTCAAAACCTCGCAACGAAATCAATTAATATGGAACGTTTTTAATCAATAAGAACGGGACATTTCAGTTGGTATCCGAGCGTTGGTCTTAGAGAACCAGAAAATTTGCATTAGTGTGTCTTATAGAGTTTGTTAGGATGCATTAGTGAGTCTGGACTTCGACCGTGTTTTCTTTAAAAATTATTGCTTAACATTTTTGTTGGAAACTATATATTTTTAACATATGAATATTATGTGATATATTAATCTCTTAACGTGTTTGATATTATGTGATAGATGTCTACCTCTAGAACAAGTCCCATTGACTCACCTAATAATAATGAAGAGTCAAATGTAAATTGGAATGATTTGTGGACTGATTCACAAGTTCCCGAAGAGGAACCGGAAGAAGAGTCGGAACCGGAAGAAGAATCGGAACCGGAAGAAGAATCGGAACCGGATGAAGAAATAGAACCGGTGGGGGAAATAATAAAACGGTTAAGTAAAAGAAAATCCTCAACCAACCGACCAAAGTTAATTATGGTCAATGGTGTTTCCGCCAAGGAAGCAAAATATTGGGAGGATTACCAATTCTCCGATGAATCGGATTCCGACGAGAATTCCGATGATGTTATAGAAATTACCCCAACTGAATTTAAAAAGGCAAAAGAAAATAATAAGGGAAAGGGCATAAAAATAGAGAAATCTAATTCCAACCCCGATGAACTTTATATGTATCGTCAACCTCCGAAGTCCTTAAGTTGTAACAATGACCCGGGAACCTCTAAACCACCAGGTTTTTCTAAACCAATGTGGACAACGACGGCTCGTATTAGGGGAACATCATATATCCCTAGAAACTTGGCAAAACGAACCAAAACCGAAGAAGAAGAAACGAGCGAGTCGGAATAAGATAGTTGTATTCGTGTGGTGTAAAATATGGAATATAGTGTTCTTATGATTTATGATATATGTAAAAATTGCTTGTATTAATAAGTATTTTTTTTATGAATCTAACTCTTGTCTATTTTACAGTTTAAAAACACAAAATGGATAGACAACCCAATATTTTAAGAGACCTACCCGGAGACATGATTGATGAAATCTTGTCTAGAGTCGGCCAGAATTCTTCGGCACAACTATTTAAGGCGAGATCAGTTTGTAAGACATTCGAAGAACGTTCCAAGAATGTCTTGGTTTATAAGAGACTTTCGTTTGAAAGATGGGGGATATCACATTGGGAAACCCATAAGTTACGATGTGTTTACTTTGACGCATATATTGCGGGGAACCCAAATGCTATTTTACGCAACGGGTTAAGAAATTATTTTGACTCAATATATCCGAATATTGGACTTCGTGATTTAGAAAAAGCGGCTAACATGCAACATAAAGAAGCATGTTATGCTTACGGATTAGTAATGTTCGCTTCTCACCAAAGTGAGAACAAGAACATCGGGCTACAACTATTAAACAAAACGTTTCCACAAGTGACGGAGTCGGTAATTGGGGTAAGAAATGAGGTTTTTAGATTATTACGGGACTGTTGGACATTACGTAACCCTCGTCCCTTTGATGACGTTACAACACGCTGTCTTATCAACGGCCATAACGGTTATGTTGCACAAGACCAAGGATGGGAAGTAGTCCTAGTAAAACCAGAATGCATGACTTGTTTCTGGACGTATGAATTACGTGTCTTTATTGCCTTTGCTGAACGACTTGTGTACTAGCTAGAATTGTCTTCACAACTATCTTGTATCAAAGTTATTGTGTGCTATATTTCATGCTTTATGTAAAATAAGCGGTATTGTAAGTTTGTAAAATATTGTATAAAAGTTTGAACACGAAATATTATTATAATCAGTTTTTCATATAGAATTGTAGTAGTTGAATTGTATATTAGCTACTAAGTATGAACTTAACGGGTAGGTACTACCCGAATTTAAACTTATAAAACGCTAATATGAAGAAAAAGCTTTTATAAATGAGTTCATATTATGCTACGAAATACTATTAACTACTCTTAATATTCTGTATGATTAACTTGTTCCATTTAACTATTTTGAAGGAAATGGCACCGACTACTCGACACACCGTGAATATGAATGAAGAGGAATTCCGTACTTTTCTAGCTTCAAACATAGCCGCAGTACAGGCTGCGCTACATACCAACAATAACCTTGGATCTAGCAGTACAGGAAATCGTGTAGGATGCACCTACAAAGAATTCACTGCCTGCAAACCTTTGGAATTTGATGGAACCGAAGGACCGATTGGATTGAAACGGTGGACCGAGAAGGTTGAATCGGTGTTTGCCATAAGTAAGTGTACTGAAGAGGACAAAGTGAAGTACGCTACGCATACCTTCACAGGTTCTGCGTTAACATGGTGGAATACCTATCTAGAGCAAGTGGGACAAGATGATGCGTACGCACTACCGTGGTCAGCATTCAAGCACTTGATGAACGAGAAGTACCGTCCCAGAACCGAGGTCAATAAGCTCAAGACAGAACTTAGAGGGTTACGAACCCAAGGATTTGATATTACCACGTACGAAAGACGATTCACAGAATTGTGCCTATTGTGTCCGGGAGCATTCGAAGATGAGGAAGAGAAGATCGACGCGTTTGTGAAAGGATTACCGGAAAGAATCCAAGAAGATATAAGTTCACACGAGCCCGCCTCCATACAACAGGCATGTAGAATGGCTCACAAACTAGTGAACCAGATTGAAGAAAGAATTAAAGAACAGACTGCTGAAGAGGCCAATGTGAAGCAAGTCAAAAGAAAGTGGGAGGAAAACGGTGATAAGAATCACCAATACAACAACAACAGCAATTACAACAATAATCGCAACAATTATCCCAACAATCGCAACATCAATCGCAACTACAACAAACGGCCCAACAACAACAACAACAACAACAACAACAGCAACTACAACAATCATCCCAACAACAATAATAACCGCAACAACAACAACAATCAGAAGCAGCTATGCCAAAGGTGTGAAAAGAATCACTCGGGGTTCTGCACCAAATTTTGCAACAAGTGTAAAAGAAATGGTCATAGCGCGGTGAAGTGTGAGGTCTACGGACCAGGGGTTAATAGAACGAAAGGAACAAATGGTGTCGGAACGAGTAATGGCGGAGCAAGTAGTGTCGGAGCAAGTTATGCCAATGTAGTTTGTTATAAATGTGGAAAACCAGGCCACATTATTAGAAATTGCCCGAACCAGGAGAACACGAATGGACAAGGCCGTGGAAGAGTTTTCAATATTAATGCGGTAGAGGCACAGGAAGACCCGGAGCTTGTTACGGGTACGTTTCTTATTGACAATAAATCTGCTTACGTTTTATTTGATTCGGGTGCAGATAGAAGCTATATGAGTAGAGATTTTTGTGCTAAATTAAGTTGTCCATTGACGCCTTTGGATAGTAAATTTTTACTCGAATTAGCAAATGGTAAATTAATTTCAGCAGATAATATATGTCGGAATCGAGAAATTAAACTGGTTAGCGAAACATTTAAGATTGATTTGATACCAGTAGAGTTAGGGAGTTTTGATGTGATAATCGGTATGGACTGGTTGAAAGAAGTGAAAGCGGAGATCGTTTGTTACAAAAATGCAATTCGCATTATACGAGAAAAAGGAAAACCCTTAATGGTGTACGGAGAAAAGGGCAACACGAAGCTACATCTTATTAGTAATTTGAAGGCACAAAAACTAATAAGAAAAGGTTGCTGTGCTGTTCTAGCACACGTCGAGAAAGTACAAACTGAAGAAAAGAGCATCAATGATGTTCCCGTCGCAAAAGAATTTCCTGATGTATTTCCGAAAGAATTACCGGGATTACCCCCACATCGATCCGTTGAATTTCAAATAGATCTTGTACCAGGAGCTGCACCAATAGCTCGTGCTCCTTACAGACTCGCACCCAGCGAGATGAAAGAACTACAAAGCCAATTACAAGAACTTTTAGAGCGTGGTTTCATTCGACCAAGCACATCACCGTGGGGAGCTCCTGTTTTGTTTGTCAAGAAGAAAGATGGTACATTCAGGTTGTGTATCGACTACCGAGAGTTGAACAAACTTACCATCAAGAACCGCTACCCACTACCGAGAATCGACGACTTATTTGATCAACTACAAGGCTCGTCTGTTTATTCAAAGATTGACTTACGTTCCGGGTATCATCAAATGCGGGTGAAAGAAGATGATATTCCAAAGACTGCTTTCAGAACACGTTACGGTCATTACGAGTTTATGGTCATGCCGTTTGGTTTAACTAATGCACCAGCTGTGTTCATGGACCTTATGAACCGAGTGTGTGGACCATACCTTGACAAGTTTGTCATTGTTTTCATTGATGACATACTTATTTACTCAAAGAATGACCAAGAACACGGTGAACATTTGAGAAAGGTGTTAGAAGTATTAAGGAAGGAAGAATTGTACGCTAAGTTTTCAAAGTGTGCATTTTGGTTGGAAGAAGTTCAATTCCTCGGTCACATAGTGAACAAAGAAGGTATTAAGGTGGATCCGGCAAAGATAGAAACTGTTGAAAAGTGGGAAACCCCGAAAACTCCGAAACACATACGCCAGTTTTTAGGACTAGCTGGTTACTACAGAAGGTTCATCCAAGACTTTTCCAGAATAGGAAAACCCTTGACTGCATTAACGCATAAAGGGAAGAAATTTGAATGGAATGATGAACAAGAGAAAGCGTTTCAGTTATTGAAGAAAAAGCTAACTACGGCACCTATATTGTCATTGCCTGAAGGGAATGATGATTTTGTGATTTATTGTGATGCATCAAAGCAAGGTCTCGGTTGTGTATTAATGCAACGAACGAAGGTGATTGCTTATGCGTCTAGACAATTGAAGATTCACGAACAAAATTATACGACGCATGATTTGGAATTAGGCGCGGTTGTTTTTGCATTAAAGACTTGGAGGCACTACTTATATGGGGTCAAAAGTATTATATATACCGACCACAAAAGTCTTCAACACATATTTAATCAGAAACAACTGAATATGAGGCAGCGTAGGTGGATTGAATTATTGAATGATTACGACTTTGAGATTCGTTACCACCCGGGGAAGGCAAATGTGGTAGCTGATGCCTTGAGCAGAAAGGACAGAGAACCCATTCGAGTAAAATCTATGAATATAATGATTCATAATAACATTACTACTCAAATAAAGGAGGCGCAACAAGGAGTTTTAAAAGAGGGAAATTTAAAGGATGAAATACCCAAAGGATCGGAGAAGCATCTTAATATTCGGGAAGACGGAACCCGGTATAGGGCTGAAAGGATTTGGGTACCAAAATTTGGAGATATGAGAGAAATGGTATTTAGAGAAGCTCATAAAACCAGATACTCAATACATCCTGGAACGGGGAAGATGTACAAGGATCTCAAGAAACATTTTTGGTGGCCGGGTATGAAAGCCGATGTTGCTAAATACGTAGGAGAATGTTTGACGTGTTCTAAGGTCAAAGCTGAGCATCAGAAACCATCAGGTCTACTTCAACAACCCGAAATCCCGGAATGGAAATGGGAAAACATTACCATGGATTTCATCACTAAATTGCCAAGGACTGCAAGTGGTTTTGATACTATTTGGGTAATAGTTGATCGTCTCACCAAATCAGCACACTTCCTACCAATAAGAGAAGATGACAAGATGGAGAAGTTAGCACGACTGTATTTGAAGGAAGTCATCTCCAGACATGGAATACCAATCTCTATTATCTCTGATAGTGATGGCAGATTTATTTCAAGATTCTGGCAGACATTACAGCAAGCATTAGGAACTCGTCTAGACATGAGTACTGCCTATCATCCACAAACTGATGGGCAGAGCGAAAGGACGATACAAACGCTTGAAGACATGCTACGAGCATGTGTTATTGATTTCGGAAACAGTTGGGATCGACATCTACCGTTAGCAGAATTTTCTTACAACAACAGCTACCATTCAAGCATTGAGATGGCGCCATTTGAAGCACTTTATGGTAGAAAGTGCAGGTCTCCGATTTGTTGGAGTGAGGTGGGGGATAGACAGATTACGGGTCCAGAGATTATACAAGAAACTACCGAGAAGATCATCCAAATTCAACAACGGTTGAAAACCGCCCAAAGTCGACAAAAGAGCTACGCTGACATTAAAAGAAAAGATATAGAATTTGAAATTGGAGAGATGGTCATGCTTAAAGTTTCACCTTGGAAAGGCGTTGTTCGATTTGGTAAACGAGGGAAATTAAATCCAAGGTATATTGGACCATTCAAGATTATTGATCGTGTCGGACCAGTAGCTTACCGACTTGAGTTACCTCAACAACTCGCGGCTGTACATAACACTTTCCACGTCTCGAATTTGAAGAAATGTTTTGCTAAAGAAGATCTCACTATTCCGTTAGATGAAATCCAAATCAACGAAAAACTCCAATTCATCGAAGAACCCGTCGAAATAATGGATCGTGAGGTTAAAAGACTTAAGCAAAACAAGATACCAATTGTTAAGGTTCGATGGAATGCTCGTAGAGGACCCGAGTTCACCTGGGAGCGTGAAGATCAGATGAAGAAGAAATACCCGCATCTATTTCCAGAAGATTC
Source organism: Rutidosis leptorrhynchoides (assembly GCF_046630445.1). Taxonomy (NCBI): domain Eukaryota; kingdom Viridiplantae; phylum Streptophyta; class Magnoliopsida; order Asterales; family Asteraceae; genus Rutidosis; species Rutidosis leptorrhynchoides. Next base: position 491,840,048 of record NC_092335.1, read on the forward strand.
GTCAACACCTTCAACAGCTTAAAATTTCGGGACGAAATTTATTTAACGGGTAGGTACTGTAGTGACCCGAACTTTTCCATGTTTATATATATTAATTGAGATTGATATTTACATGATTAAATGTTTCCAACATGTTAAGCAATCAAACTTGTTAAGACTTGATTAATTGAAATAGGTTTCATATAGACAATTGACCACCCAAGTTGACCGGTGATTCACGAACGTTAAAACTTGTAAAAAAACTATATGATGACATATATATGGTTATATATATAGTTAACATGATATTATGATAAGTAAACATATCATTAATTATATTAACAATGAACTACATATGTAAAAACAAGACTACTAACTTAATGATTTTGAAACGAGACATATATGTAACGTTTATCGTTGTAACGACATTTAATGTATATATATCATATTAAGAGATATTCGTACATCATAATATCATGATAATATAATAATTTAAAATCTCTTTTGATATTATAAACATTGGGTTAACAACATTTAACAAGATCGTTAACCTAAAGGTTTCAAAACAACACTTACATGTAACGACTAACGATGACTTAACGACTCAGTTAAAATGTATATACATGTAGTGTTTTAATATGTATTTATATTTATACACTTTTGAAAGACTTCAATACACTTATCAAAATACTTCTACTTAACAAAAATGCTTACAATTACATCCTCGTTCAGTTTCATCAACAATTCTACTCGTATGCACCCGTATTCGTACTCGTACAATACACAGCTTTTAGATGTATGTACTATTGGTATATACACTCCAATGATCAGCTCTTAGCAGCCCATGTGAGTCACCTAACACATGTGGGAACCATCATTTGGCAACTAGCAAGAAATATCTCATAAAATTACAAAAATATGAGTAATCATTCATGACTTATTTACATGAAAACAAAATTACATATCCTTTATATCTAATCCATACACCAACGACCAAAAACACCTACAAACACTTTCATTCTTCAATTTTCTTCATCTAATTGATCTCTCTCAAGTTCTATCTTCAAGTTCTAAGTGTTCTTCATAAATTCCAAAAGTTCTAGTTTCATAAAATCAAGAATACTTTCAAGTTTGCTAGCTCACTTCCAATCTTGTAAGGTGATCATCCAACCTCAAGAAATCTTTGTTTCTTACAGTAGGTTATCATTCTAATACAAGGTAATAATCATATTCAAACTTTGGTTCAATTTCTATAACTATAACAATCTTATTTCAAGTGATGATTTTACTTGAACTTGTTTTCGTGTCATGATTTTACTTCAAGAACTTTGAGCCATCCAAGGATCCATTGAAGCTAGATCCATTTTTCTCTTTTCCAGTAGGTTCATCCAAGGAACTTAAGGTATTAATGATGTTCATAACATCATTCGATTCATACATATAAAGCTATCTTATTCGAAGGTTTAAACTTGTAATCACTAGAACATAGTTTAGTTAATTCTAAACTTGTTCGCAAACAAAAGTTAATACTTCTAACTTGACTTTTAAAATCAACTAAACACATGTTCTATATCTATATGATATGCTAACTTAATGATTTAAAACCTGGAAACACGAAAAACACCGTAAAACCGGATTTACGCCGTCGTAGTAACACCGCGGGCTGTTTTGGGTTAGTTAATTAAAAACTATGATAAACTTTGATTTAAAAGTTGTTATTCTGAGAAAATGATTTTTATTATGAACATGAAACTATATCCAAAAATTATGATTAAACTCAAAGTGGAAGTATGTTTTCTAAAATGGTCATCTAGACGTCGTTCTTTCGACTGAAATGACTACCTTTACAAAAACGACTTGTAACTTATTTTTCCGACTATAAACCTATACTTTTCTGTTTAGATTCATAAAATAGAGTTCAATATGAAACCATAGCAATTTGATTCACTCAAAACGGATTTAAAATGAAGAAGTTATGGGTAAAACAAGATTGGATAATTTTTCTCATTTTAGCTACGTGAAAATTGGTAACAAATCTATTCAAACCATAACTTAATCAACTTGTATTATATATTATGTAATCTTGAGATACCATAGACACGTATACAATGTTTCGACCTATCATGTCGACACATCTATATATATTTCAGAACAACCATAGACACTCTATATGTGAATGTTGGAGTTAGCTATACAGGGTTGAGGTTGATTCCAAAATATATATAGTTTGAGTTGTGATCAATACTGAGATACGTATACACTGGGTCGTGGATTGATTCAAGATAATATTTATCGATTTATTTCTGTACATCTAACTGTGGACAACTAGTTGTAGGTTACTAACGAGGACAGCTGACTTAATAAACTTAAAACATCAAAATATATTAAAAGTGTTGTAAATATATTTTGAACATACTTTGATATATATGTATATATTGTTATAGGTTCGTGAATCAACCAGTGGCCAAGTCTTACTTCCCGACGAAGTAAAAATCTGTGAAAGTGAGTTATAGTCCCACTTTTAAAATCTAATATTTTTGGGATGAGAATACATGCAGGTTTTATAAATGATTTACAAAATAGACACAAGTACGTGAAACTACATTCTATGGTTGAATTATCGAAATCGAATATGCCCCTTTTTATTAAGTCTGGTAATCTAAGAATTAGGGAACAGACACCCTAATTGACGCGAATCCTAAAGATAGATCTATTGGGCCTAACAAACCCCATCCAAAGTACCGGATGCTTTAGTACTTAAAAATTTATATCATATCCGAAGGGTGTCCCGGAATGATGGGGATATTCTTATATATGCATCTTGTTATTGTCGGTTACCAGGTGTTCACCATATGAATGATTTTTATCTCTATGTATGGGATGTGTATTGAAATATGAAATCTTGTGGTCTATTGTTACGATTTGATATATATAGGTTAAACCTATAACTCACCAACATTTTTGTTGACGTTTTAAGCATGTTTATTCTCAGGTGATTATTAAGAGCTTCCGCTGTCGCATACTTAAATAAGGACAAGATTTGGAGTCCATGTTTGTATGATATTGTGTAAAAACTACATTCAAGAAACTGATTTCGATGTAACATATTTGTATTGTAAACCATTATGTAATGGTCGTGTGTAAACAGGATATTTTAGATTATCATTATTTGATAATCTACGTAAAGCTTTTTAAACCTTTATTTATGAAATAAAGGTTATGGTTTGTTTTAAAAATGAATGCAGTCTTTGAAAAACGTCTCATATAGAGGTCAAAACCTCGCAACGAAATCAATTAATATGGAACGTTTTTAATCAATAAGAACGGGACATTTCAAAAACTAATAAGAAAAGGTTGCTATGCTGTTCTAGCACACGTCGAGAAAGTACAAACTGAAGAAAAGAGCATCAATGATGTTTCCATTGCAAAAGAATTTCCCGATGTATTTCTGAAAGAATTACCGGGATTACCCCCACATCGATCCGTTGAATTTCAAATAGATCTTGTACCAGGAGCTGCACCAATAGCTCGTGCTCCTTACAGACTCGCACCCTGCGAGATGAAAGAATTGCAAAGCCAATTACAAGAACTTTTAGAGCGTGGTTTCATTCGACCAAGCACATCACCGTGGGGAGCTCCTGTTTTGTTTGTCAAGAAGAAAGATGGTACATTCAGGTTGTGTATCGACTACCGAGATTTGAACAAACTTACCATCAAGAACCACTACCCACTACCGAGAATCAACGACTTATTTGATCAACTACAAGGCTCGTCTGTTTATTCAAAGATTGACTTACGTTCCGGGTATCATCAAATGCGGGTGAAAGAAGATGATATTCCAAAGACTGCTTTCAGAACACGTTACGGTCATTACGAGTTTATGGTCATGCCGTTTGGTTTAACTAATGCACCAGCTGTGTTCATGGACCTTATGAACCGAGTGTGCGGACCATACCTTGACAAGTTTGTCATTGTTTTCATTGATGACATACTTATTTACTCAAAGAATGACCAAGAACACGGTGAACATTTGAGAAAGGTGTTAGAAGTATTGAGGAAGGAAGAATTATACGCTAAGTTTTCAAAGTGTGCATTTTGGTTGGAAGAAGTTCAATTCCTCGGTCACATAGTGAACAAAGAAGGTATTAAGGTGGATCCGGCAAAGATAGAAACTGTTGAAAATTGGGAAACCCCGAAAACTCCGAAACACATACGCCAGTTTTTAGGACTAGCTGGTTACTACAGAAGGTTCATCCAAGACTTTTCCAGAATAGCAAAACCCTTGACTGCATTAACGCATAAAGGGAAGAAATTTGAATGGAATGATGAACAAGAGAAAGCATTTCAGTTATTGAAGAAAAAGCTAACTACGGCACCTATATTGTCATTGCCTGAAGGGAATGATGATTTTGTGATTTATTGTGACGCATCAAAGCAAGGTCTCGGTTGTGTATTAATGCAACGAACGAAGGTGATTGCTTATGCGTCTAGACAATTGAAGATTTACGAACAAAATTATACGACGCATGATTTGGAATTAGGCGCGGTTGTTTTTGCATTAAAGACTTGGAGGCACAACTTATATGGGGTCAAAAGTATTATATATACCGACCACAAAAGTCTTCAACACATATTTAATCAGAAACAACTGAATATGAGGCAGCGTAGGTGGATTGAATTATTGAATAATTACGACTTTGAGATTCGTTACCACCCGAGAAAGGCAAATGTGGTAGCCGATGCCTTGAGTAGGAAGGACAGAGAACCCATTCGAGTAAAATCTATGAATATAATGATTCATAATAACCTTACTACTCAAATAAAGGAGGCGCAACAAGGAGTTTTAAAAGAGGGAATTTAAAGGATGAAATACCCAAAGGATCGGAGAAGCATCTTAATATTCGGGAAGACGGAACCCGGTATAGGGCTGAAAGGATTTGGGTACCAAAATTTGGAGATATGAGAGAAATGGTACTTAGAGAAGCTCATAAAACCAGATACTCAATACATCCTAGAACGGGGAAGATGTACAAGGATCTCAAGAAACATTTTTGGTGGCCGGGTATGAAAGCCGATGTTGCTAAATACGTAGGAAAATGTTTGACGTGTTCTAAGGTCAAAGCTGAGCATCAGAAACCATCAGGTCTACTTCAACCACCCGAAATCCCGGAATGGAAATGGGAAAACATTACCATGGATTTCATTACTAAATTGCCAAGGACTGCAAGTGGTTTTGATACTATTTGGGTAATAGTTGATCGTCTCACCAAATAAGAGAAGATGACAAGATGGAGAAGTTAGCACGACTGTATTTGAAGGAAGTCGTCTCCAGACATGGAATACCAATCTCTATTATCTCTGATAGGGATGGCAGATTTATTTCAAGATTCTGGCAGACATTACAGCAAGCATTAGGAACTCGTCTAGACATGAGTACTACCTATCATCCACAAACTAATGGGCAAAGCGAAAGGACGATACAAACGCTTGAAGACATGCTACGAGCATGTGTTATTGATTTCGGAAACATTTGGGATCGACATCTACCGTTAGCAAAATTTTCCTACAACAACAGCTACCATTCAAGCATTGAGATGGCGCCGTTTAAAGCACTTTATGGTAGAAAGTGCAGGTCTCTGATTTGTTGGAGTGAAGTGGGGGATAGACAGATTACGGGTCCGGAGATTATACAAGAAACTACCGAGAAGATTATCCAAATTCAACAACGGTTGAAAACTGCCCAAAGTCGACAAAAGAGCTACGCTGACATTAAAAGAAAAGATATAGAATTTGAAATTGGAGAGATGGTCATGCTTAAAGTTGCACCTTGGAAAGGCGTTGTTCGATTTGGTAAACGAGGGAAATTAAATCCAAGGTATATTGGACCATTCAAGATTATTGATCGTGTCTGAAAGGACCCGTTCATATACATTATAAACGATTCACAATAGTTGATTACATTGCGAGGTATTTGACCTCTATATGATACATTTTACAAACATTGCATTCATTTTTAAAAGACAAACTTTCTTTACATTGAAAATTGACAGGCATGCATACCATTTCATAATATCCACTATCCAACTATAAATTGATTTAATAATAATCTTTGATGAACTCAATGACTCGAATGCAACGTTCTTCGAAATATGCTATGAAAGACTCCAAGTAATATCTTTAAAATGAGCAAATGCATAGCGGAAGATTTCTTTAACACCTGAGAATAAACATGCTTTAAAGTGTCAACCAAAAGGTTGGTGAGTTCATTAGTTTATCATAATCATTTATTTTCATCATTTTAATAGACCACAAGAATTTCATTTCCAGTTCTCATAAATATACGTCCCATGCATTGAGACAAAAATAATCATTCATATGGTGAACACCTGGTAACCGACATTAACTAGATACATATAAGAATATCCCCTATCATTCCGGGATCCTCCTTCGGACATGATATAAATTTCGAAGTACTAAAGCATCCGGTACTTTGGATGGGGTTTGTTAGGCCCAATAGATCTATCTTTAGGATTCGCGTCAATTAGGGTGTCTGTTCCCTAATTCTTAGATTACCAGACTTTAATAAAAAGGGGCATATTTGATTTGGATAATTCAACCATAGAATGTAGTTTCAATTACTTGTGTCTATTTCGTCAAACATTTATAAAAGCGCATGTATTCTCAGTCCCAAAAATATAAAGGGTAAAAAGGCAAATGAAACTCACCATACTGTATTTCGTAGTAAAAATACATATAACGTCATTGAACAAGTGCAAGGTTGGCCTCGGATTCACGAACCTAAATTAATTATATATAATTATGTGTTGGTCAATATTTGTCTAACAAATTAGGTCAAGTCATAGTGTACCACAATCCTAATGCTCGAGACTAATATGCAAAAGTCAACAAAAGTAAATTTGACTCAAAATAATTTCCAAAAATCTATACATGATTAATATATAGTTTAAATATCATCGTTTTATATTTTTAAATATTTTTAAAAGATTTATTAGAGTAATAATATAATTTATTTATTAATAAATAAAATTTTATATTAAATTTATGTAATAAAATATACTTTTATATATATTAAGTAATAAAATTTATAGGGTTCATTTAGTATCATAAAGATAATATGATAGGTATTATTAAAGTAAGTTATTACACGTAGTAAAATATGTTTGTATCACATATTTATTTGATAAAATAATATCTATAATGATAGTAAGTAAAAATGTTGTATTATTTTGTAATAATAATTATTATTATAAAAAATATATTATTATAAAAATATCAATATTTATAATTACTAAGATGACATTATGATAAAACGATAATTCTAATTATGATAACTTTAATATTTACGATAATTTTTAATATTATCTTTAAAATAATAATTCTATTTAAAATAATAATAATAATGATATTTTATAATAACAATGACATTTCTATTAAAATGATAATTTTTGTTAAAATGATAGTTTTAATACTAACGATACTTTTAATAATAATAGTAATGATAAAAATAATAAGAACGATAATTTTATCTAAATCAATATCTTATAATATTTTAATTTCATCATGATACTCTTACTCATTATTTCCTAATCGTTTCGTTTAATAGCTTTTAATCGTCTTTTATATCGTGTTCATAATAATGATAATAATAGTAATCAAAATAATTAGGTGTTACCAATATTTGTTTTAATTACACTTATATTAATAATGATAGTTACTATAACATTATTAACGATAATACTAATAATTATCTTAATGATAATATAGTAATAATAATAATAACAATAACAATAACCATTTTTAAATAATGATATATATATTAATAATGATAATAATAATAATAATAATAATAATAATAATAATAATAATAATAATAATAATAATAATAATAATAATAATAATAATAATAATAATTGGATAATAATAATAATACTAATTATAACTTTAACGATAATAACGATAGTAATAATAAAAAAAATAACAATTTTTAATGATAAATCCCTTTTATTGATAAAGATAATAATAATGATAATAATAAGATAAAACTAGAACGACGATAAAAAACGACGATAATAATAATCATTTTTAATAAAAATATCGAAAATTCAATTGATTATAACTTCTAATCCGTTCATCGAAACCATTCGATATCTAAAGGAAAAGTTCTTAATTTTTCGCTAGATTTCCAAGGACATGCATATCTTATACCTTATCTCAACCGCAAGTGTAACTAATTCAATATTCAACCTAACCTGTCTAAGGGCAATATCAAAAGTACAAGCATGCATAATCCTAAATACTCGAGCACTAGTCAGGGATACACTATTAGTATGTAAAAGTTAAATTATGAGTACTCACGTATCAATATTGAGATTCAATATTGCAGGAAAGGTACGTAGATGCAACGGAAATGATAAACACTATATTGACCTCACGAGCATACCCATGAACCATACTCAATCACCTCCATAGCTATAACCCATAATTTCCTTAATCCTATCCTACTCGAAAAACAATTTCGAAATCACTCGGACAGCACTCCGTCATAATATTTTATGTATACTAATAATATCTTGAAATAATACGGAGTAAATATATATGTACATCGATTGAGAGAGTTTAGAGAAAAATATTTTCAAGTTTCTATGAAATAGTGAAACCTATTGAATTCTATTTATAATAGATTTTTGAATTATTAAAGTGAATTATTAAAGTATGAATTATTAAAGTGAATTATTAAAGTATGAATTATTAAAGTAAATTATTAAAGTATGAATTATTAAAGTGAATTATTAAAGTTAAAGTAAAGTAAAGGTAAAGTTTAATTATATTAAAAGTATAAAATTATGTACGTATAATACGCGTATAAATATATATAATATTAATTTAAATCGTTATATATATTTAATAAAATATAAATATAAATATCGTTATCTTTATCATACTAGTTAAGTAATGAGTTGTCAAAAGTGATTCTAGATATTTATAAAAGTTATATACGTTTTAATAATAAAGTTCTTTTTAAATTGAAAATGTTTTTGTACGTTTGAAACTAAATAAATCAATCGAGTCTTTATGAGATTCAATCTTCCACTATCCTTTGTCTAGTTCTCAATGATTGACAATTTATTCTTATTTATAAATCACTTTACCATTTTTTGAATATTGTTAAAATGGAAAGATTTCTCAAATCAACGTGGGCCTTTCAACAGAGACTTGTAATCATAATTCAATATATCTGATAATTCAATCATTTGATCTTATCTTCTAATTCCATTGATAAACATTTTGAAACAGATACAATCATATAAAGTATTTAATCTAATATTTTATTTACGTTTCAAGTTATAATATATATACACATATACATATATAATCATATTCGTTTAATGGTTCGTGAATCGTTGGAACTTGGTCGAGGTTGAATGAATGTATGAACATAGTTTAAAATTCTTGCAATTTAACTTAACAAATATTGCTTATCGTGTCGGAAACATATAAAGATTAAAGTTTAAATTTGGTTGAAAATTTCCGGGTTGTCACAGTACCTACCCGTTAAAGAAATTTCGTCCCGAAATTTGAGTGGAAAGGTCGTGAATGATAATAAGTATGTTTTCATGATGCATACGGGCTGAAAATTAGAGTTTTCTCATCAGCGAATAATTTGGATAAACAATCCATTTATATGAAGAGTACGAATGAAGCTAACATAGAAGAGTGAAATGAGTAAGTGTAGATTCATCTTATCATTTGACGTAGATATGATTGATTCCCAGATTTTAAGGGATTTGAAGAAAATCTTCTTAATAAGATTTGACTCTCCGGTAATCAAGGAAATTAGGATCCGCTTTAAATGCGATCGTCCATTTTAATTGTTCTGTCGGAGATTTTCTTATAAATTCACCTCCTTCGTTTCCTTACAACTCACACCTTCTGTTGATGCATTTTATGCAACTCCCTAGACATCTACCCACGTCCATTGCAGGTACAACAGTTTACAGGCCACCATGATTGCTCGTTATTATCCTATCCGTGTTTGTATGTGGTTACAGGAACTGCAGGAACGAGATTTAGATGTTTGACTATGTTAGACTTAGTCAGATGTACGAGTGAAGCCTCACTAGTACGGCTGACAGGCTCATACGCATGATTGATGCTGAGCTAAGTCACAATTACAACCTAAATGAGAAGACACGAGTGAGTGATCACCCGTACGGCTGATGAAGCCAACTCGTACGTGTGATGAATGAATCGTATGGGTGAGTCAACAGCAGGGGTATATAAAGTCTTATGTTCTTCATTTTAGGTTAAGCCTCTCATTTGTTACACACACTCAGATCTAGTGAGCTCCTCCGATTCTCTCTCAGTCCAAATCACCCAGGTGGTGAATAATAGCTCTAGGTGTTGATCTAATCACACTTTATTTAGTTGTGGTTTGACTAAATTAATCAAAAAAAAAAAACTTAACCTATTCACTAGAGGGTTTGATTCACTTATTCCGCCATTGTGTGAGTTAAATCTGTTGATTTCTAAGTTCCTAGTCATGTTTCATCACCTTCTATTCTTTCCCCCTCAACTCATATTTTAAAGTATTCATCAATATGCTCCATCCAGTTCTGATTCTCGATATACTTCTAACTTTCATATCGGTCATTCTTCTTTTTCATCTACCGCTGGAAGAATCTATTTACTTCTACTATACTCTTGGGTTTATAGTGTTTCTAGTTCTCCCATGTCTTTATATTGCTATATGCATCGATATATATGGTTTATAATTTCTGGTTTGTCGTTGGGATTTATATGTTCCCTTATATTTCAAAGTCTCTGCTTCTGTCTTCTATAATCATTATCATTCACAGTTAATGCTCTCTTTTATTTGCTGCAATTTATACCCCAATTTCTATTTCGAAGTTTTATCCTTTCGTTTCTTCTTCTTGCGATTAAGCACCGCTTGTAATGGTCCAGAATTCACAGATATGAATTTCGGAATGAACATTGTTAATGTTCTAGGAAGGAAATTGTGAAGGCACGATCTTGACTTGTCAAATTACTAGAATACCTTGGAAAAGGCCGAATCATCAAGAAATATTTTCTTGATATTTTAGAGGTTAAATAGGATACAAGAGTCGTATAATATAGCACATGATGATGTTATGATCTGTGAATCATCACGTTCCATTTAGAAACTCAGCATGACTTACTGTAATATAATCACATTGATCAAGTGTCATTATATTATACTAATTCATGCTTCAGTTCCCAACATTACTTCAAAATATTCCTATTTTAAACTTGAATGTTTCAGAATTTAGAAACTAAAATAGTTTCTTTTATGATGCAATACAGATAGCGCGAAGAGGTAAATGATTTCAAATAAGAAAAATTAAGAAAATATCTTCAGAAATATGGAGGATATTTATAATGAAAGATATGATGATATTTTAGAATTTCTAATATCAGAGGATGATGAAGAATATTGTCCGCAGGGGTTTAGAGTCAGGAGCAATGTATTCGTTAATGACTTCAGCAGGTACTGAATCATTTGGATCCTTTCAAGTCAGGTCCAGTCTTTATAATTTGTCCACAGCCTCCTTCCTACTTTGCTCAATCCGTTTTCCAGTTCCAAAACTTCTCTTTTTCTGCGCTTTTCCAGCACACTTCATCATTATAATCCATCTTTTACCGTTTAAAGTCGTTTATAGTTTTCGCTGCTTCATCAGCATTTTTTTTTCTCCATTTTCGGAGAACCAATTCGTAGTTCGGAGTGTTTTTTAGAAACTTCACATTCAAATTAAGTCCAGAAGGTAGACGTTATATATACACATATAACTGTTGGCATAGACATCCTGCGAGATTTCAAAATACTGATTGCTAATTCCCAATGATTCGTATGGCAATTCTCATTACAAGATGCGAATGAGTAAATGATGGGGTTTCAATGAATAATTATAATGACTTTTTGGAGTGGCTAAAGTCAAAGGGTAATGAAGTTGTTGGTACATCTGCTAATAATGTGTTGGAATGTAAAAAGTTCCCTGGTAACGATGGTGTATATCTCAAGGTTATAATAAGGTTAGTCTGACTGAAAATTCGAAGTTGACTTGCTGGAGCTGTGACAAAACTGGCTACTTTGAATAGGAGTCGCAAAGTTATTTTTGCTAATAAATGCCAAAGAATCTGACGCGGATACGTTGTTTAAACTTTTACTTTGGTTTCAAGAGTTTTTCGGGTACATAACTGTGGGTAACATGTGGTTGGATCATCATCTCGATTGCTCATCTTTCGAAGTGTCTTCAGAAATTTTCGAAGGGTTTGAACACAGATTGTAATCGTTAACATACATTTGATGTTCTAACACAGTTTTGAAGTCAAAATATAGCTTGTGAAAGATGTAAGGATCTAAGAGTGATGATTTTGGTCTTATCTCAAGTTGAATTTTGAGATTTCAAAATAAGAATATGTAAATTAAATTTTGAATGAGTATGGTTGTTTTGATTTCTATAAAAGAATGTATATTGTTGTGAAAGTAGAGAGTATAATGGATGATTTGCTGAATCAGATTCGAAGAATGTAACATATTAATTGTGAATTTATATATCTCTCGGGTATTACCTACTCGTTAAAAAAAAAATTCACAATTAATATTTTGTACAAAAGAATTTTATTACAGTCTTTATGAAAATATATATATATGTATATTTTCTTCAGATGTAATATATATTTAATGAGTTAATGTTAAATTAAACTCATTTGATTTACGGTTGAAACTAGAATTGAATAATCCCTAAAGGCTTTAAAAAGTACATAACTTTTACGCAGTATTTCTTTAATGACATTGAAATTATGAATCAATACTTCGTTATTTGTAGATGTATGATGTTCGGTTCGTAGAATTCTTGTGAATTTCGCAAAGTACGAATGATGTTATCTGAAAAGTTTCGAGTACATCGATGATGAAAGTGTAAAATCAAATATATACTCGATTTATTATGAATTGGAATTTGTTGAATTGCGACAGAGATTGTAGTTAACGCTGGTTAAGTTGCGGCCGAAGGACGTACATTATTGCATATTTGTAATATGAATTAACCGAGTAGTTAAGATTCACACACAATAGCTTAGCACGGAAAGATTTATTTCAATATATATATATATATATATATATATATATATATATATATATATATATATATATATATATATATATATAATATACATATAATTTCTTCAGAGGGAATGAGTTAATTCTTCATAACTCGTTGATACAATATACACGTTATTGATTCGTAATGATGTCCACAGTGATTCTTGAATTGACGGAGTTTGTGATGTTATCGGTGTTGTTGATTCGGATGTTAACTGTACTAACGATGCTGGTAACGCTGACGGTACTGTTGATGCTGTTGGTAAAGCAAGTTTAGCTTGTTAATCACACACCATTTTTGTCAGGGTTTCTACTCTTCCTTCTATCATTTGGATTCGTTTAACTGATTTATGGTTAGGGCTAGATTAGATAATCTCTAAGACTTTAGAGATTACATAATCGCCGCGGAATGTTTCTCCAATGAAGTTATGAATTAATACTTCATCAGTTATTGTTGTTGGTACTCCTTGGTATCTATGGTGCGTATGACGTTGATGCTCATGGGACAGATTGTGAAGTTGAGGTTTACGACGCGGTTGTGGTTGGAGGTGGTAATGGTACTGTTGGCGTTGATGATGGTGGTACTGGTTATACTGCTGGTGCTGCTGCTGGTGTTTGTAATCTTTGCACCATATTCTCCAAAGCCACTACCCGAGCGCGAAGCTCGTTGACTTCTTCTATTATACCGGGGTGATTGTCGGTTCGGACGAGCGGATAAATATAATCTAGAATTTGATGTAGTATATAATCATGACGAGATACTCTGGAAATGAGAGAGAAAATGGTGTTTCGGATTGGTTCGCCGGTAAGTGCTTCAGGTTCTTCGTTAAGAGGGCAATGGGGTGGATGGAAGGGATCACCTTCTTCTTGTCTCCAATGATTGAGGAAGCTACGAACTCATCCCCAATTCATCCAGAATAGATGATGGCTGATTGGTTGATCCATTCGAGTCACACTGCTTTCAGAGCTGGAGTGGGATTCCATTTCGTACGATTGAATAAGGATTTTTTTCGATATGAAATGATTTTCGGTTATCGGATGGTATTCTAATTACATATAATATCCATAGATATAGAACAAAAGATTTCGTAGATTACGGAGGAATTTACGGGATATGTCAGGTAAAGTTTAAAGTAACAGATACGATAAGATATGATTTAGCAGATACGCTAAGATATGAATTTTGTCTATACACTACTCATGCAATTAATGTAGCAAGACGTGTCTAAACTAGTAATGATAAGCAGGTAATTTCCTAAGAATGATAAGCAGATGATTTTCGACTAAAAATGATAAGCAAAACTTTTGACATGCAGACACGGTCGAAGTCCAGACTCACTAATGCATCCTAACGACTTATCAGTTAGACACACTAATGCAGACATGGTTCGCTAATACCATCGCTCTGATACCAACTGAAAGGACCCGTTCATATACATTATAAACGATTCACAATAGTTGATTACATTGCGAGGTATTTGACCTCTATATGATACATTTTACAAACATTGCATTCATTTTTAAAAGACAAACTTTCTTTACATTGAAAATTGACAGGCATGCATACCATTTCATAATATCCACTATCCAACTATAAATTGATTTAATAATAATCTTTGATGAACTCAATGACTCGAATGCAACGTTCTTCAAAATATGCTATGAAAGACTCCAAGTAATATCTTTAAAATGAGCAAATGCACAGCGGAAGATTTCTTTAACACCTGAGAATAAACATGCTTTAAAGTGTCAACCAAAAGGTTGGTGAGTTCATTAGTTTATCATAATCATTTATTTTCATCATTTTAATAGACCACAAGAATTTCATTTCCAGTTCTCATAAATATACGTCCCATGCATAGAGACAAAAATAATCATTCATATGGTGAACACCTGGTAACCGACATTAACTAGATACATATAAGAATATCCCCTATCATTCCGGGATCCTCCTTCGGACATGATATAAATTTCGAAGTACTAAAGCATCCGGTACTTTGGATGGGGTTTGTTAGGCCCAATAGATCTATCTTTAGGATTCGCGTCAATTAGGGTGTCTGTTCCCTAATTCTTAGATTACCAGACTTTAATAAAAAGGGGCATATTTGATTTTGATAATTCAACCATAGAATGTAGTTTCAATTACTTGTGTCTATTTCGTCAAACATTTATAAAAGCGCATGTATTCTCAGTCCCAAAAATATAAAGGGTAAAAAGGCAAATGAAACTCACCATACTGTATTTCGTAGTAAAAATACATATAACGTCATTGAACAAGTGCAAGGTTGGCCTCGGATTCACGAACCTAAATTAATTATATATAATTATGTGTTGGTCAATATTTGTCTAACAAATTAGGTCAAGTCATAGTGTACCACAATCCTAATGCTTGAGACTAATATGCAAAAGTCAACAAAAGTAAATTTGACTCAAAATAATTTCCAAAAATCTATACATGATTAATATATAGTTTAAATATCGTCGTTTTATATTTTTAAATATTTTTAAAAGATTTATTAGAGTAATAATATAATTTATTTATTAATAAATAAAATTTTATATTAAATTTATGTAATAAAATATACTTTTATATATATTAAGTAATAAAATTTATAGGGTTCATTTAGTATCATAAAGATAATATGATAGGTATTATTAAAGTAAGTTATTACACGTAGTAAAATATGTTTGTATCACATATTTATTTGATAAAATAATATCTATAATGATAGTAAGTAAAAATGTTGTATTATTTTGTAATAATAATTATTATTATAAAAAATATATTATTATAAAAATATCAATATTTATAATTACTAAGATGACATTATGATAAAACGATAATTCTAATTATGATAACTTTAATATTTACGATAATTTTTAATATTATCTTTAAAATAATAATTCTATTTAAAATAATAATAATAATGATATTTTATAATAACAATGACATTTCTATTAAAATGATAATTTTTGTTAAAATGATAGTTTTAATACTAACGATACTTTTAATAATAATAGTAATGATAAAAATAATAAGAACGATAATTTTATCTAAATCAATATCTTATAATATTTTAATTTCATCATGATACTCTTACTCATTATTTCCTAATCGTTTCGTTTAATAGCTTTTAATCGTCTTTTATATCGTGTTCATAATAATGATAATAATTGTAATCAAAATAATTAGGTGTTACCAATATTTTTTTTAATTACACTTATATTAATAATGATAGTTACTATAACATTATTAACGATAATACTAATAATTATCTTAATGATAATATAGTAATAATAATAATAACAATAACAATAACCATTTTTAAATAATAATATATATATTAATAATGATAATAATAATAATAATAATAATAATAATAATAATAATAATTGGATAATAATAATAATACTAATTATAACTTTAACGATAATAACGATAGTAATAATAAAAAAAATAACAATTTTTAATGATAAATCCCTTTTATTGATAAAGATAATAATAATGATAATAATAAGATAAAACTAGAACGACGATAAAAAATGACGATAATAATAATCATTTTTAATAAAAATATCGAAAATTCAATTGATTATAACTTCTAATCCGTTCATCGAAACCATTCGATATCTAAAGGAAAAGTTCTTAATTTTTCGCTAGATTTCCAAGGACATGCATATCTTATACCTTATCTCAACCGCAAGTGTAACTAATTCAATATTCAACCTAACATGTCTAAGGGCAATATCAAAAGTACAAGCATGCATAATCCTAAATACTCGAGCACTAGTCAGGGATACACTATTAGTATGTAAAAGTTAAATTATGAGTACTCACGTATCAATATTGAGATTCAATATTGCAGGAAAGGTACGTAGATGCAACGGAAATGATAAACACTATATTGACCTCACGAGCATACCCATGAACCATACTCAATCACCTCCATAGCTATAACCCATAATTTCCTTAATCCTATCCTACTCGAAAAACAATTTCGAAATCACTCGGACAGCACTCCGTCGTAATATTTTATGTATACTAATAATATCTTGAAATAATACGGAGTAAATATATATGTACATCGATTGAGAGAGTTTAGAGAAAAATATTTTCAAGTTTCTATGAAATAGTGAAACCTATTGAATTCTATTTATAATAGATTTTTGAATTATTAAAGTGAATTATTAAAGTATGAATTATTAAAGTGAATTATTAAAGTATGAATTATTAAAGTATGAATTATTAAAGTAAATTATTAAAGTATGAATTATTAAAGTGAATTATTAAAGTTAAAGTAAAGTAAAAATAAAGTAAAGGTAAAGTTTAATTATATTAAAAGTATAAAATTATGTACGTATAATACGCGTATAAATATATATAATATTAATTTAAATCGTTATATATATTTAATAAAATATAAATATAAATATCGTTATCTTTATCATACTAGTTAAGTAATGAGTTGTCAAAAGTGATTCTAGATATTTATAAAAGTTATATACGTTTTAATAATAAAGTTCTTTTTAAATTGAAAATGTTTTTGTACGTTTGAAACTAAATAAATCAATCGAGTCTTTATGAGATTCAATCTTCCACTATCCTTTGTCTAGTTCTCAATGATTGACAATTTATTCTTATTTATAAATCACTTTACCATTTTTCGAATATTGTTAAAATGGAAAGATTTCTCAAATCAACGTGGGCCTTTCAACAGAGACTTGTAATCATAATTCAATATATCTGATAATTCAATCATTTGATCTTATCTTCTAATTCCATTGATAAACATTTTGAAACACATACAATCATATAAAGTATTTAATCTAATATTTTGTTTACGTTTCAAGTTATAATATATATACACATATACATATATAATCATATTCGTTTAATGGTTCGTGAATCGTTGGAACTTGGTCGAGGTTGAATGAATGTATGAACATAGTTTAAAATTCTTGCAATTTAACTTAACAAATATTGCTTATCGTGTCGGAAACATATAAAGATTAAAGTTTAAATTTGGTTGGAAATTTCCGGGTTGTCACAGTGTCGGACCAGTAGCTTACCGACTTGAGTTACCTTAACAACTCGCAGCTGTACATAACACTTTCCACGTCTCGAATTTGAAGAAATGTTTTGCTAAAGAAGATCTCACTATTCCGTTAGATGAAATCCAAATCAACGAAAAACTTCAATTCATCGAAGAACCCGTCGAAATAATGGATCGTGAGGTTAAAAGACTTAAGCAAAACAAGATACCAATTGTTAAGGTTCGATGGAATGCTCGTAGAGGACCCGAGTTCACCTGGGAGCGTGAAGATCAGATGAAGAAGAAATACCCGCATCTATTTCCAGAAGATTCGTCAACACCTTCAACAGCTTAAAATTTCGGGACGAAATTTATTTAACGGGTAGGTACTGTAGTGACCCGAACTTTTCCATGTTTATATATATTAATTGAGATTGATATTTACATGATTAAATGTTTCCAACATGTTAAGCAATCAAACTTGTTAAGACTTGATTAATTGAAATATGTTTCATATAGACAATTGACCACCCAAGTTGACCGGTGATTCACGAACGTTAAAACTTGTAAAAACTATATGATTACATATATATGGATATATATATATATATATATATATATATATATATATATATATATATATATATATATATATATATATATATATATATATATAGTTAACATGATACTATGATAAGTAAAAATATCATTAAGTATATTAACAATGAATTACATATGTAAAAACAAGACTACTAACTTAATAATTTTTAAACGAGACATATATGTAACGATTATCGTTGTAAAGACATTTAATGTATATATATCATATTAAGAGATATTCATACATGATAATATCATGATAATATAATAATTTAAAATCTCATTTGATATTATAAACATTGGGTTAACAACATTTAACAAGATCGTTAACCTAAAGGTTTCAAAACAACACTTACATGTAACGGCTAACGATGACTTAACGACTCAGTTAAAATGTATATACATGTAGTGTTTTAATATGTATTTATACACTTTTGAAAGACTTCAATACACTTATCAAAATACTTCTAATTAACAAAAATGCTTACAATTACATCCTCGTTCAGTTTCATCAACAATTCTACTCGTATGCACCCGTATTCGTACTCGTACAATACACAGCTTTTAGATGTATGTACTATTAGTATATACACTCCAATGATCAGATCTTAGAAGCCCATGTGAGTCACCTAACACATGTGGGAACCATCATTTGGCAACTAGCATGAAATATCTCATAAAATTACAAAAATATGAGTAATCATTCATGACTTATTTACATGAAAACAAAATTACATATCCTTTATATCTAATCCATACACCAACGACCAAAAACACCTACAAACACTTTCATTCTTCAATTTTCTTCATCTAATTGATCTCTCTCAAGTTCTATCTTCAAGTTCTAAGTGTTCTTCATATATTCTACAAGTTCTAGTTACATAAAATCAAGAATACTTTCAAGTTTGCTAGCTCACTTCCAATCTTGTAAGGTGATCATCCAACCTCAAGAAATCTTTGTTTCTTACAGTAGGTTATCATTCTAATACAAGGTAATAATCATATTCAAACTTTGGTTCAATTTCTATAACTATAACAATCTTATTTCAAGTGATGATCTTACTTGAACTTGTTTTCGTGTCATGATTCTGCTTCAAGAACTTCGAGCCATCTGATAATGCTAAAAACGAACATATATTTCATAGCATTATTCCTCAAGAAAGACAAGCTTTTAGTTGCAATTGTTCTATTTACAAGTGATATTCGTTTAAATAATAAAAGGTGAAGACAAAAGACAGATTCGACGAATTGAAGACGCAAACGACCAAAAAGCTCAAAAGTACAAAAGACAATCAAAGAGGTTCCAATTATTGATAAGAAACGTCCCAAAATTACAAGAGTACAAGATTCAAAACGCAAAGTACAAAATATAAAATTGTACGCAAGGACGTTCGAAAATCCGGAACCGGGACCAGAGTCAACTCTCAACGCTCGACGCAACGGACTAAAAATTACAAGTTAACTATGTATATAAATATAATATAATATATAATTAATTATATTAATTATATATATATTATATTTATAAATAAAAACCGTCGGCAGAGAAAGACTCCAAAGTTGTGAGCTGTAATTTCAATCTCCGCGACTCGCGGAGTTTGAAGGCAAAAATGCCGCGAGTCGCGGAGCCCCAATTTCAGAAAATCCCTATAAAGCTCGCGCATTCTGATCGTAATCATCATCTTTTTTCTTCTTCTCCTCATACGTAAAATATATATATATATTTATAATTTATATTTTAATTTTAATTATAATTCTAATAATAAGGGTATGTTAGCGAATGTTGTAAGGGTGTAAGTCGAAATTCTGTCCGTGTAACGCTACGCTATTTTTAATCATTGTAAGTTATGTTCAACCTTTTTACATTAATGTCTCGTAGCTAAGTTATTATTATGCTTATTTAAAACGAAGTAATCATGATGTTGGGCTAATTACTAAAATTGGGTAATTGGGCTTTGTACCATAATTGGGGTTTGGACAAAAGAACGACACTTGTGGAAATTAGAGTATGGGCTATTAATGGGCTTTATATTTGTTTAACTAAATGATAGTTTGTTAATGTTAATATAAAGATTTACAATTGGGCGTCCCTATAAATTACCATATACACTCAATCGGACACGATGGGCGGGGTATTTATATGTACGAATAATCGTTTATCTAACCGGGCCCGGGAATGGATTAATAGCCACTAGAATAATTAAAACAGGGGTGAAATTATGTACAAGGACACTTGGTATAATTGATAACAAAATATTAAAACCTTGG
This sequence comes from Rutidosis leptorrhynchoides, assembly GCF_046630445.1. Lineage (NCBI taxonomy): Eukaryota > Viridiplantae > Streptophyta > Magnoliopsida > Asterales > Asteraceae > Rutidosis > Rutidosis leptorrhynchoides. The sequence continues at coordinate 491,861,090 of NC_092335.1, forward strand.
GTTACACTCAGTCGACATCCTGGTGTAATTATTAAACAAAGTATTAAAATCTTGTTACAGTTAAAGTCCCCAATTAGTTGGAATATTTAACTTCGGGTATAAGAATAATTTGACGAGGACACTCGCACTTTATATTTATGACGAATGGACTGTTATGGACAAAAACCAGACGGACATATTAAATAATCCAGGACAAAGGACAATTAACCCATGGGCATAAAACTAAAATCAACACGTCAAACATCATGATTACGGAAGTTTAAATAAGCATAATTCTTTTATTTCATATTTAATTTCCTTTATTTTATATTTAATTGCACTTCTAATTATCGCACTTTTATTTATTGTTATTTAATTGCACTTTTAATTATCGTCCTTTTTAATTATCGCAAGTTTATTTTATCGCACTTTTATTATTCGCAATTTCATTATCGTTATTTACTTTACGCTTAAAATTAAGTCTTGTATTTATTTATTATTTTACATTTGGTTTTAACTGCGACTAAAGTTTTAAAATCGACAAACCGGCCATTAAACGGTAAAAACCCCCCTTTATAATAATAATATTACTTATATATATGTTTGTATTTTTATAAAAGTAAACTAATATAGCGTTGAGCTTTGTTTAAAAAAGATTCCCTGTGGAACGAACCGGACTTACTAAAAACTACACTACTGTACGATTAGGTACACTGCCTATAAGTGTTGTAGCAAGGTTTAAGTATATCCATTCTATAAATAAATAAATATCTTGTGTAAAATTGTATCGTATTTAATAGTATTTCCTGCAAAAATTTAATAACTATTTTATACCACTCCGCTACCACATCAAGTATTTTTTTGCGCCGCTGCCGGGGATCTCTTAAAAGCCGGAAGCGCAACGCTAATAAAAAAAAACAAAAATATAAGTATTTTTAAGATTTTGTTAAATATTTAAGTTTTATAAAGTTTCTTTATTTTTATAAAAGTTTTATTTAAGTATTTTGTTTTTATTTAAAAACATAAATATATATATATATATATATATATATATATATATATATATATATATATATATATATATATATATATAATTCTAGTTTTAAGATTTTTATTTATAAAATTATAAAATATTTCTATTTAGATATAAGTTTTTATTATATAAATACTTTTATTAAAACAGAAAATTAAAAACAGAAATTAAAAAAAAAAATATATATATAAATAAAGAAAAACGCGTCGAATTTAAAGTAAGTTGTCATCTGAATTTCTGAACCCCGCGACTCGCGGGGTTTGATGCTTTAAATACCGCGACTCGCGGAGATAACATGACACGCCGACAGAAGCCCTAATTCAGCATTAATTACGGGTAATTATTAATTATTATTATTATAACCCTAACTAATTATTATTATTATAATTACTTTTACTTTTTATTTAATTTATATATTTTAGTTAAATTAGTTTTATTAATTTGTAAAATTAATAGTTTTAATAAATAAATAATATAAAAATAATATTTTTATAAAAATTGTACTTTTTACAACTTTTTATATATTTTTATATTTTGTCCCTTTTTAATCGTTTTAGCATAATATTTGTATTTTTCGCTCATATTTAATTTTAAACTTAGTTTTTGCCATAGTCATTTTTACTCCTAGATTTTTAGTCTTTGCCGTAGAATTCCTTAAGTACTTTTTCTCTAGACTAAGATTTAGGTACTTTAGAATTTTGCAACGCCTTTTTAAGTTTTAGTTTCTTTTTAAGTTAATTCCATTTGGGATTTAGTTTTTCTTGTAAGCTTTAATATTTTTAGACGACTTTTACCTATGTATCAATTATCATTCCAATTAGTAATCTCAATTTGCGATTATAATTTTAAGTTAGTTGTAGTAATAAGGTTAGGTTAGTTAAGTATTTTTAAGTTTTTATAAGTTTCTTTTATTTTTCCGTCACCTTTTATTTTTCAACCATTTTTCTTTTTCAACCTTTTTCCGACGAACTCTTTTTCTTTCTTATTTCTCGCTATTCTAGTTTTAGGACATAGATTTTTATTCTACTTCTTATCTAAATTTCTTAAAATTACGAAAAATTTATTTTAAGTGGTTAAATTAATAGACATCAAAATTTTCTGGTTCGTAGTAATAGTTGGATTTGTACGTGGACCGGGTTATTGGAGCCAAACAGTCCTCAATTATATTGAGACCAAACGAATCCTGCCCCTCTGCTGCATCTTTTGGCTATTTGAAACGTGGGCAAAATCAGAAAAGTCTATTGGTTGGATAACTTATTATAATTTTTCTTTCCTTTTAAAAACTAATAGGATATTCAGTGAATGCACCGAGCAAGACGTTCACCACCTTTTGTACGTTCACCACCTGTAACTAGATCAAGACATTTAGCAAATATAACCGCCGTTGATTTTTCTTTAGAATCGTCATCCAGTCGACCAAGTACTTCAGTTCAAATTTCCGATAATCCATTTATTGAACCCGACCTCACAATTGAGAATCCGGAAAATATTCAGGAACGGTTCGTAGATCCCGAACCATTAAACTTTCCTCCGGAACCACCAATCATTCAAACAGAGATTGTTGAGGAACGAACCATTAAATCAGAATCCTCTAGTGATTCCGATTCAACAAATTCAATTATGGAGAATCTGGAACCTTTAAGTATGGAAGACCGAATGAGAGCTAAACGCACTGGCCAAGGTCACGCAATTACTCATCCAGACATTAATGCGCCAGATTATGAAATCAAAGGACAAATTCTACACATGGTGACTAATCAATGCCAATTTAGTGGTGCGCCGAAGGAAGATCCAAATGAACATCTACGTACCTTTAAAAGGATCTGCACACTATTTAAAATCCGAGAAGTGGAGGATGAACAGATATATCTCATGTTATTTCCCTGGACTTTAAAGGGAGAAGCCAAAGATTGGTTAGAATCGTTACCTGAAGGGGCGATTGATACATGGGATGTTTTAGTTGACAAATTTCTTAAACAATTCTTTCCTGCATCTAAAGCCGTAAGACTTCAAGCAGAAATTGTTACGTTCACACAAAAACCGAATGAAACTCTATATGAGGCATGGACAAGATATGGAAAGTTGTTAAGAGGATGTCCGCAACATGGTTTAGACACCTGTCAAATAGTACAAATATTCTACCAAGGATGCGACATCACTACAAGAAAAGACATAGATATAGCAGCTGGTGGTTCTATTATGAAGAAAACCGAAACTGATGCTTACAAAATTATTGATAACACTGCTTCCCACTCACATGAGTGGCACCAAGAAAAAGATATCGTTAGATCATCTAAAGCAGCTAGAGCCGATTCTAGCCATGACTTAGATTCCATTTCCGCAAAGATAGATGCTGTGGAGAGACGAATGGAAAAGATGACTAAAGATATTCACTCAATACGAATTAGTTGTGAGCAGTGTGGAGGACCACATTTGACAAAAAATTGTCTCAGTATTGAATTAACAATGGAACAAAGAGAGAATATTTCATACATAAACCAAAGGCCTGGAAGTAATTATCAGAATAATTATCAACCGCCAAGACCGATTTACAATCAAAACCAGAATTATAACAGAAATATTCCATACAACAACCAACAAGGTCCTAGCAATCAACAAGTATCCAATAATAATTACAATCAGCAAAGACCTAATTTTCAAAACAAATCACCACAACAAACCGATGATAAAAAGCCGAATTTAGAAGATATGATGACGAAGCTAGTTGAAACTCAAACGCAGTTTTTCACATCTCAGAAACAAACCAATGAACAAAATGCTCAAGCATTTAGAAATCAACAAGCTTCTATTCAAAATCTGGAACAAGAAGTGAGTAACCTAGCAAGGTTAATAGGTGAAAGAAAACCAGGAAGTCTACCTAGTGATACAAATGCTAACCCCCGGAATGAAACAGCTAAAGCTATTACCACAAGAAGTGGTACAACACTTAAACCACCTGAAATACCTGTAACTTCTGATGAAGCTATTCCTACTCCACAAGAACCACAACCTGATCAAGATAAGGAAAAAGAACCGGTAGTTGAAAAGGTTAATGAAGATAACACAGCTAAGGCTAAACCTTATGTTAAACCATACCAACCACCACTTCCTTACCCGAGTAAAATGAAGAAAGAGAAACTTGAAGCCGAGCAATCCAAATTCTTGGATATGTTTAAACAGATAAATGTAAATCTTCCTTTCATTGATGTGATTTCAGGAATGCCTAGATATGCTAAATTCTTGAAAGATCTAATCTCAAATAGAAAGAAAATGGAAGAACTCTCGGCTGTTACTATGAATGCTAATTGTTCAGCAGTGCTGTTGAATAAGATACCAGAAAAACTATCTGATCCAGGAAGTTTCACAATTCCATGTTTTCTGGATAGTCTTAGTTCAATAGAAGCATTGGCAGACTTAGGTGCTAGTATAAATCTAATGCTGTATTCACTATACACTAAACTAGACCTTGGAGAATTGAAACCAACCAGAATAAGCATACAACTAGCCGATAGATCAATAAAATATCCTAGAGGGATAATGGAGAACATGCTAGTTAAAGTTGGTACTTTAGTATTTCCAGTAGATTTTGTTGTTCTGGACATAGAAGAAGATTCTCAAGTTCCTCTCATATTAGGAAGACCATTCTTAAACACGGCTAAAGCAATGATAGACGTGTTCGGTAAGAAACTGACCCTAAGTATAGAGGATGAGAGTGTTACCTTTTCAGTTGATAGAGCAATGCAACAACCATAATCTGCAGATGATACATGTTATTATATTCAAACTATAGATGCACATGCAGAATTATTAGAAGAATTTCCAGAATTACAAGGAACAGGAGAATGTTCTTTAGGAGAAGGTAATGAACCAATTGATGAAGCTGAAATGTTAGCTACACTTATAGCTAATGGATATGAACCAACAACAGAAGAAATTCAAATGCTAAAAGAAGAAGACAGATATCGATACAAATCATCGATAGAAGAACCTCCGAAATTAGAGTTAAAGCCACTTCCAAACCATTTGGAATACGCTTATTTACATGGTGAATCTGAATTACCTGTAATAATATCGTCTTCTCTTACTAAAAATGAGAAATCACAACTCATTTATGTGTTGAAAGCTCATAAACCAGCCATTGCATGGAAGATTCATGATATTAAAGGAATAAGTCCTTCGTATTGCACACATAAAATCCTTATGGAAGAAGGTCATAAAACGTATGTGCAACGCCAACGAAGACTAAATCCTAATATGCAAGATGTAGTTAAGAAAGAGATTATTAAACTGCTAGATGCAGGTTTAATTTATCCAATCTCTGATAGTCCATGGGTAAGCCCAGTTCAATGCGTGCCTAAGAAGGGTGGCATGACTGTCATTACAAATGAGAAAAATGAGCTTATTCCTACTAGGACTGTAACAGGATGGCGTGTGTGTATTGATTATAGAAAATTAAATGACGCCACCAGAAAAGATCACTTTCCCTTACCTTTCATAGATCAAATGTTGGAAAGATTAGCCGGAAATAGTTACTATTGTTTTCTAGATGGATTTTTCGGATATTTTCAAATTCCAATAGCACCCGAGGACCAAGAGAAAACCACATTCACGTGCCCTTATGGTACTTTTGCTTACAAACGCATGCCATTTGGACTTTGCAACGCCCCTGTAACCTTTCAAAGGTGTATGATGGCGATTTTTCACGACATGATAGAAGAATGCATGGAAGTTTTCATGGATGACTTTTCAGTCTTCGGTGATACATTTGAATCATGTCTAGTTAATCTGGAACGAATGCTTCTTAGATGCGAACAATCAAATCTAGTACTTAATTGGGAGAAATGCCATTTCATGGTTAAAGAAGGCATCGTTCTTGGACATAAAATTTCAAAAGAAGGAATTGAAGTGGATAGAGCTAAAGTAGATGTAATTGCTAAACTTTCACATCCCACCAATGTTAGAGGAATTAGGAGTTTTCTAGGGCATGCCGGTTTTTACCGACGTTTCATAAAAGATTTTTCTAAAATTGCCACTCCTATGAATAAACTCCTAGAAAAGGATGCTCCATTCATCTTTTCAGATGAGTGTATCAAATCTTTTAATATTCTTAAAGAGAAACTCACTAATGCACCGATCATGATAACACCAAATTGGAATCTACCATTTGAACTAATGTGCGATGCAAGTGATTTTGCAATGGGAGCCGTTTTAGGACAAAGGATTGAAAAACGATTTCAACCTATATATTATGCTAGTAAGACGTTACAAGGAGCACAAACGAACTATACAACTACTGAAAAAGAACTCCTTGCTATTGTCTTTGCTTTTGACAAATTTCGATCATATCTCGTTCTAGCAAAAACGGTGGTCTATACCGACCATTCTGCTCTTAGATACCTATTTTCAAAACAAGATGCTAAACCAAGATTAATCCGTTGGATCTTACTCTTACAAGAGTTTGATATTGAAATCCGAGATAAAAGAGGAGCAGAAAATCTCGCCGCTGATCATCTTTCTCGTCTTGAAAATCATGAGTTAGAAGTTCTAAATGAATCGGCCATACAAGACAACTTTCCTGATGAATATCTATTGAAGATAGATTATAATGAAATCCCATGGTTTGCAGACTATGCAAACTACTTAGTTTGTGGATTCCTTGAAAAAGGATTATCGTACCAAAGACGAAAGAAATTCTTCAGTGATATAAAACACTATTTCTGGGAAGATCCACATCTGTTTAAAAGTTGTCCCGATGGAATAATACGCCGATGTGTATTTGGAGATGAAGCTAGTAAAATTTTAAACCATTGTCACACAGGACCAACAGGAGGGCATTATGGGCCTCAACTAACAGCAAGAAAAGTTTATGAAGCTGGATTCTATTGGCCTACAATTTACAAAGACGCACACCTTCTTTGCAAATCCTGTGATGCATGTCAAAGGGCCGGAAAAATAAGTCAACGTGATGAAATGCCACAAAATGTCATCCAAGTATGTGAAGTATTTGACATTTGGGGTATTGACTTTATGGGTCCATTTCCAAAATCTCATAATAATCTATATATACTCGTAGCCATTGATTATGTATCTAAATGGGCGGAAGCACAAGCTCTCCCAACTAACGATGCACGAGTTGTAGTCAACTTTTTAAAACGTCTTTTTGCAAGGTTTGGAACACCGAAAGCTTTAATAAGTGATCGGGGTACTCATTTCTGTAATAATCAACTTGAGAAAGTTCTTAAAAGATATGGAGTAACTCATAAAATCTCCACCGCATATCATCCACAAACAAGTGGACAAGTTGAAAACACCAACCGAGCTTTAAAACGTATTCTAGAGAAAACCGTAGGATCAAATCCGAAGGAATGGTCCATTAAATTGGAGGATGCACTCTGGGCTTTTAGAACAGCCTACAAAACTCCAATTGGAACCGCACCTTTTAGACTTGTTTATGGAAAAGCATGTCATCTTCCCGTAGAAATTGAACACAAAGCATTTTGGGCTTTGAAGACATGTAATCTTGATTTACATGAAGCCGGACGTCTACGATTAAGTCAACTAAATGAATTAGAAGAATTAAGACATGAAGCATACGATAATTCGTTAATCTATAAAGAAAGAACGAAGAAATGGCATGATAAAAGAATCAGAAGTTCAAAAGAATTTAAAGAAGGAGACAGAGTTCTTCTTTTCAATTCACGATTCAAGCTATTTCCTGGAAAATTGAAATCAAGATGGTCTGGACCATTCATAGTCAAAAGAGTTTTCCCATACGGAACGATAGAATTAATAAATTCAAATGAGATTGAATTTAAAGTTAATGGTCACAGAGTTAAACATTACATACATGGTCCGATGGAAGTCGACAACGAAGTTAATCACAATTTCGACACCACAGCTAACTAAGTGTGGGGAGAATCAAGTATTTAAAGGATAATATGTATTTCTGTTAGAGTTAGATTGTCTGTTTTCGTGTAGTTCTCGAAAATGGAACCCGAATGGTCTTTCCCTAGCAGACCCTAAAGAACTAGTCTTCTCCCCCCATTCTGAATTTTTATTTTTTTAGGTTTTTACGAAAATGAAGACTGCCTGTGAACTAAACCATGGTCTAATGCTACACGCTTTGATCACTAAACGTAATAATGACATACTACCGAGTGAATTAGTATCAGTAATCAGAGAAAGAATGGACGGAGTTAGAAAAGAATCCAGATGCGAAGATAATAAGTTACAATTTGGTAAAGGAAAATCAAAATCCGCAGCGAAAAGAAGAGCACGACACCTAGAACGATGTCACAAATGCGGAAAATGGTCACATGGAGGTAAATGTTCAAATAATCAAACATATTCAAACACTGAATTTGTTACTTTATGCAGAGACGGACCGTTCATATGTTTAGAAGAAAAGACACTGAATGCTCGAGGTTACGCCTATGTAGCCATGGAAAACCAATTAAACCGACTATCTTATGAATGGGATAGATCATATAACTAAGAAATCTATTTCACAGGTATGTCTGTACAGTTTTTATTTTTATTTTTATTTTTAACCTTTTGATAATAAACGCTAATTTGTTCGCTAAAAAGTATTAAATTGGTATTGAATAAAATTAGGTTTGGCGACCGAAATTATTGATATCATTCAAAAATTTATTACATCACTGCTAAATTTAACGTTTATTCTTAAGGTATAAATATCTTTAAACAATCAACCCAAAATATTTCAAAAATTCGTCATGAGTTAAATTAGGTTTTGGAACCGAAATTACTTTACCGAAAAGAGGGGCGCATATTTTTGATAATATTTGATTGATTAAAGTGGGATAAAAAGCCAAAAAGATTTTTAATTTTATTTTTACCATGTTTTTAAAATTAATATTTAAATCTTAAATTAATATTGTAAACTTTGTAAAAACAATATATTTAAAATTGTAAATATTTGAAAAATTAATATAAGTTTGGTGTGAATTTATAATATGAATGTTTAAATTAAGTTTGTTGTGAATTTTTAATTTTTAAAATATGAATTTTTAATTTTATGCATTTCAAATTTTAAGTTTGGTGTGAATTTTTTAATATTAATTTTGAATTTTATATTTAAGTTGTGTGAATTTAAAAACAAAAATTTACTTTATCTCATTAAGTTAAAAATATGATTTTTAAAATTCGTCGTAAGTTGAAGACTAGGTCTTTGAACCGAAATTGCTTTACCCAAGGGAGGGACGAGAACTTTTATTATCATTATTTTTAATCTTATTGAATTAAAGTATGCCAAAAACATTAAAAAACCAAAAATCTTAGCTTTTAAAACAATCGCTACAAAAAGACAAATTTTAAAATTTTGTAGGACATCGATCCGAAACGACCTCGTCCTCAATAATAAGGAAAACAAAATTTTAAAAATTATTTACTTAATTATTTTATAAGTTAAAGATTATAAAAAAAAATATATATATACCAAACTTTGCGACTCGCGGAGTTTGGAGCTTTAATCTCCGCGACTCGCGGAGGAGTCGGATTACAGAAAAAAAAAATAACAGCTGAAACAGCTCAGTCCACAAAACCCACAGAAAAAAAAACTGCGAACATACTCCACAAAAAACCCGAAAAATACACCCCAATTTCACAATTTTTAACCGTTAATCACCAAATTTTTTACTAAAATCATGTTGAGAAGGATGCTATCTAGGAATTACTCAAGAAAAACGGTAAATTTCTACACCTAAACACCATTTAATCCGAAATTTGGTGTTCTTGAGCAATTTTTTCCCCAATTTGATTTTGATGCTTTTTAGTGTAATTAGGCTTAAATTGTTTATGTATTATGCTTGTATAACCTAGATTGATGCTGTTTAATATGATTAGAAGCCTTAAACTTCAAATTTTGAGTAATCTAGGGTTTGTGTTCTTGAGCAAATTTGGGGCTTTTTGATATAAACAGGTTATGGCCGATTTTTGTCATGAATTGTTGCTAAATTAAGTAGTGTAACATGTTTAGGTAGTTAAATGATCCAAACTTTGAGCCTAAACATGATTTTGAGAATTAAAGTGGATTTTTTCAAAGTCTAAAATTCATGAACTTGATTTTTAAGAGATAATGCCATTTGAGACTTGTTTAATTGCTAGTAATGATTATTTTGACATGTTATTTGAGTTGAATGCTTATGAACTTGGCGAACATTTTCGTATATGCTTATTTGAAAAAGTGTAGATTTGATAAAAATGTGAAAATGAGCTTAAGTTTGATATAAATTGATCATGTCATTGTAATTGTTTTGATTGATGATTTTGCTGACACTAATGCATATTTGGATGCACAAAAATTGTGTTTGATGTGTTTTGCAGACTGAAAGGGGTGAATCTTCATCCCAAGCCCGCAATGCTCCTGCTGAGAATGCAGAACAACAGGAGGTGGATAACTACTACAAGCAGGATATACCGCATCCAGTCATGACCTTTTCTGATATGCACTTGGAAGAGTTGCACCCGAACCTGAGATTTGACAGACTTTGGATAGATTATCCAAAATATCAAAGGGGTTTGCATACTCTTCATTCTAAGGTTGTTGAGGTACCGAGGGTCATAGAATGGGGACCCTTAGAAGCTGTAGAATTGGCCGGGCCAATTAGGGAATTACTTGTACAGAGGTATGGTAATTCTACTTTTAATGACTGGGTACGTTTATTCACCATGCGTAGACCTGTATATAAAGTATGGTGTGAAGAATTGTTATGTAGTATAGAGTTGAATGATCGGGTAGCTAGTTTAACCGATCGTTCTTTTATTAGATTTTTGTTAGGCGGTTCGATGTGCCACATGTCTTTACTGGACATGGCTCAGGCTTTACGTATATATACGCCTGAGGAGTTAGCATCTGCCGATTGTAGAGGGTTGATACTAAACGGTAGAAAGATAGATGAAAATTTTGATACACACGGTGTGTGGAGTCAAATGACAAGCCATCACCGTTTCAAAGGAGGAAATTACTCTTATTTGGATATAGATAGAGCCGAATTAAGAGTGATTCATAGGTTTTTAGCTAATTCGATTACACAAAGGGGTAAAAACAAGGAAAAGGTAAATGAACAGGATTTGTTTTACCATATGTGTATTCGAGACCCACAAAGCGCTGTAATATACCATATTGTGTGGGTTATTATTTATCAGCTATGGTTCGGGGGATGCGACAGCATAGCATAATAGGAGGTGGTATTTTTATTACTTTGATTGGTGAATATCTCGGTGTGGATATAAGTCGGGGGGGATTATTAGTAGAAGAACCAGAACCCCGCGATACTATAGGTTTAAATGTATACCATGGTGCGAAAATTTTGAAAAGGCGAAATAACACCGCAGTACCATACCATGGTAGACATCCACAGGTTGAGAGAAACCAACAGCAAGGTAATGTAGGAGGGGGGAATGAGATGCAAGAAATGCAAAGGTTTATAGCTTCTCAGGAGTACGAAAATGCTAGACAGAGAGCATTTGAAGATTGGCAAGTTCATCAGAACCAAATTATAGCTCATTGCCAACATATAGGTAGAAACTATATTCCTACACCGAAACCCATCTTCCCTCCCTGGTCTATAGAGATGCAGCCACCGTATCCTACGTATGACCCTGCCGAAGCATTCTATAGCACCTATGGTTATGCCTGGAACCCCTATTGGTACCAGTATCATCCCTAGTATACTTAGTTTTATTTATTTTGTAATTTGTAATGATTGATACGTTTAATACTTTTGTTAATATTGTAATAGTTTTTATAATTGTCTAACTTTTATTCTTAGATTTTAATAATTTTTGAATGTGGGGTAAATTACCAAACTTCAAAAATATGTATATATGTTTGCAGTTTATCTTATGTACACAACAGGGTAAAACAACGCATTTTCAAAGACTGGCATTAAGTTCAGCAAAAGCAACTAATTTTGACGACAAGATGCAAAATATATGTGAAATAACAACAAGACGGAATGAACAAATGATGTGCACCATTTATCATTCAGCAAACAAACGCCAATATATTTGGAAACTTTGGTAAAAATTTAATCATTTTCACACTAATCACCCTCAATAATTTAAATTGTTACTGATTTCTTGCAAATGAGGGCATTGCAAGATCTTAAGTGTGGGAAGGGGTTAAATTCTTTCGGATTTTAAAATTTTTATCTTAAACACTTGGTTACCATTAAAAATACTAGTAAAGCAGTAGTTGTATTAGAATCTACTGCTCTCTGATAAAAAAGAACAGCCCTAGTCTTATATACTAACTACCCATTTCTAGTAAAAATTTTCAAAATTTTCAATTAAATGAACTCAAAATCATGTTTATACATATTTATGAACGATAAAACTAGGTTTTAACACAGAAATTATTGTTACCTCGGAAAGGACATAAATTGAGAAACAAACTAAAATGTTAAAATTCATTTAAAATGTAATAGAGGACGATAAAAAGGAAAATAAAAGCCAAGTGTGGGAAAATTTACCAAGTTATCTTAAACATATGTCACATATATCTGTAACAAATAACTGAAAATACTTTTGCTTTGGACTAAACTAAACTATTTTACCCGATGAAAGAAAAGAAAAGGTGGATCTACAAGATGAATCAATTCCATCATTAAAAGGAAGTAAAGTCTTCCGAAAAAGACACGCGCTTCTTGATTTAGGTTATGAAGTTGTCGTCCAGACCAGCTGTAGGTTGACGAAAAATCTAGAAAAGTCATCACTAAAATCAGCAGGAAATCCACGGACCTCAGCATTAAACAGGGTCGCCAAGTGGTCAAATTTATCCTAACCATGAGAAGGATTTATCTTGTACAATGGGGGGGCACCATGCAAATTAGCTGGATAAGACTAATGAATCAGATCCCCAGAAAGGATAATCTCCTTAAAAATTAAAAATCAGCTTTTAAGACTGATATCACTCAATCCTTGAGATTGACCTTAAAGATTGAGAATTACAAACTCATGGAATTCAATGATATCTAAACTCGACCTTGAACGAGAAAATATTTTGATCAAAATTACAAACCGATTTGTTTTCTGAAAACCCTATTTTCAATGCGTTCATTACCATTGAACGTAAAATCCTAGAAATTCACCTGGAATTCATTAGGTCACCTGAACCAAATCGGGTGTCAACCGTAAGAACGGTGGTTGCATAGTGGTCAAAGACAGGACCTTGTGCCATACCGAAAAATCATAAGGGTGAGCTTTACTATTGATCCTACCAAGGATAGTAATTGAGTCCGACACGTTATAGACCATAATTAAAAGCATGTCAGGGGACATTGCCTTAACAGTTGCTTGTTCAACGCTTTCCTTTACAACCGGACGGTAGTTTACCGAAAGGTAATATACGGGACAAGTAAACTGGACGTGTTACTTTCCAAATACAAGGTTAGCAAGTGGGTGACACAAAACCGCAAGTTTTGAGCTAAAATTTTCAAATCTGAAACCCACCAAACCCACAAAAATATTTTGCAAACACCGGTAAAGGGTTATTCCGGAAAACTTATCTAGGGTAAAAACTAGATTTAATTTTCAAAAGATCAAATGTTTTCATAAAGATCCAATTTCCTTAATGGATCTAAATTTTTATAGTCATGTGGAACTGTAAACCATATCGTTACTACCATTGTTTATACCGCCGTATAGAAATCACTGATGTACAAAGTGTGAAGAATAAAGAAGTGATTCTAGTATTTCAAGACGATATTGCTTGAGGACAAGCAACGCTCAAGTGTGGGAATATTTGATAATGCTAAAAACGAACATATATTTCATAGCATTATTCCTCAAGAAAGACAAGCTTTTAGTTGCAATTGTTCTATTTACAAGTGATATTCGTTTAAATAATAAAAGGTGAAGACAAAAGACAGATTCGACGAATTGAAGACGCAAACGACCAAAAAGCTCAAAAGTACAAAAGACAATCAAAGAGGTTCCAATTATTGATAAGAAACGTCTCGAAATTACAAGAGTACAAGATTCAAAATGCAAAGTACAAAATATAAAATTGTACGCAAGGACGTTCGAAAATCCGGAACCGGGACCAGAGTCAACTCTCAACGCTCGACGCAACGGACTAAAAATTACAAGTTAACTATGTATATAAATATAATATAATATATAATTAATTATATTAATTATATATATATATATTATATTTATAAATAAAAACCGTCGGCAGAGAAAGACTCCAAAGTTGTGAGCTGTAATTTCAATCTCCGCGACTCGCGGAGTTTGAAGGCAAAAATGCCGAGAGTCGCGGAGCCCCAATTTCAGAAAATCCCTATAAAGCTCGCGCATTCTGATCGTAATCATCATCTTTTTTCTTCTTCTCCTCATACGTAAAATATATATATATATATTTATAATTTATATTTTAATTTTAATTATAATTCTAATAATAAGGGTATGTTAGCGAATGTTGTAAGGGTGTAAGTCGAAATTCTGTCCGTGTAACGCTACGCTATTTTTAATCATTGTAAGTTATGTTCAACCTTTTTACATTAATGTCTCGTAGCTAAGTTATTATTATGCTTATTTAAAATGAAGTAATCATGATGTTGGGCTAATTACTAAAATTGGGTAATTGGGCTTTGTACCATAATTAGGGTTTGGACAAAAGAACGACACTTGTGGAAATTAGACTATGGGCTATTAATGGGCTTTATATTTGTTTAACTAAATGATAGTTTGTTAATGTTAATATAAAGATTTACAATTGGGCGTCCCTATAAATTACCATATACACTCAATCGGACACGATGGGCGGGGTATTTATATGTACGAATAATCGTTCATCTAACCGGACACGGGAATGGATTAATAGCCACTAGAATAATTAAAACAGGGGTGAAATTATGTACAAGGACACTTGGTATAATTGATAACAAAATATTAAAACCTTGGGTTACACTCAGTCGACATCCTGGTGTAATTATTAAACAAAGTATTAAAATCTTGTTACAGTTAAAGTCCCCAATTAGTTGGAATATTTAACTTCAGGTATAAGAATAATTTGACGAGGACACTCGCACTTTATATTTATGACTGATGGACTGTTATGGACAAAAACCAGACGGACATATTAAATAATCCAGGACAAAGGACAATTAACCCATGGGCATAAAACTAAAATCAACACGTCAAACATCATGATTACGGAAGTTTAAATAAGCATAATTCTTTTATTTCATATTTAATTTTCTTTATTTAATATTTAATTGCACTTCTAATTATCGCACTTTTATTTATTGTTATTTAATTGCACTTTTAATTATCGTCCTTTTTAATTATCGCAAGTTTATTTTATCGCACTTTTATTATTCGCAATTTCATTATCGTTATTTACTTTACGCTTAAAATTAAGTCTTGTATTTATTTATTATTTTACATTTGGTTTTAACTGCGACTAAAGTTTTAAAATCGACAAACCGGTCATTAAACGGTAAAAACCCCCCTTTATAATAATAATATTACTTATATATATGTTTGTATTTTTATAAAAGTAAACTAATATAGCGTTGAGCTTTGTTTAAAAAAGATCCCCTGTGGAACGAACCGGACTTACTAAAAACTACACTACTGTACGATTAGGTACACTGCCTATAAGTGTTGTAGCAAGGTTTAAGTATATCCATTCTATAAATAAATAAATATCTTGTGTAAAATTGTATCGTATTTAATAGTATTTCCTGCAAAAATTTAATAACTATTTTATACCACTCCGCTACCACATCACCATCCAAGGATCCGTTGAAGCTAGATCCATTTTTCTCTTTTCCATTAGATTTATCCAAGGAACTTAAGGTAGTAATGATGTTCATAACATCATTCGATTCATACATATAAAGCTATCTTATTCGAAGGTTTAAACTTGTAATCACTAGAACATAGTTTAGTTAATTCTAAACTTGTTCGCAAACAAAAGTTAATCCTTCTAACTTAACTTTTAAAATCAACTAAACACATGTTCTATATCTATATGATATGCTAACTTAATGATTTAAAACCTGGAAACACGAAAAACACCGTAAAACCGGATTTACGCCGTCGTAGTAACACCGCGGGCTGTTTTGGGTTAGTTAATTAAAAACTATGATAAACTTTGATTTAAAAGTTGTTATTCTGAGAAAATGATTGTTATTATGAACATGAAACTATATCCAAAAATTATGGTTAAACTCAAAGTGGAAGTATGTTTTCTAAAATGATCATCTAGACGTCGTTCTTTCGACTGAAATGACTACCTTTACAAAAACGACTTGTAACTTATTTTTCCGACTATAAACCTATACTTTTTCTGTTTAGATTCATAAAATATAGTTCAATATGAAACCATAGCAATTTGATTCACTCAAAACGGATTTAAAATGAAGAAGTTATGGGTAAAACACGATTGGATAATTTTTCTCATTTTAGCTACGTGAAAATTGGTAACAAATCTATTCCAACCATAACTTAATCAACTTGTATTGTATATTATGTAATCTTGAGATACCATAGACACGTATACAATGTTTCGACCTATCATGTCGACACATCTATATATATTTCGGAACAACCATAGACACTCTATATGTGAATGTTGGAGTTAGCTATACAGGGTTGAGGTTGATTCCAAAATATATATAGTTTGAGTTGTGATCAATACTGAGATACGTATACACTGGGTCGTGGATTGATTCAAGATAATATTTATCGATTTATTTCTGTACATCTAACTGTGGACAACTAGTTGTAGGTTACTAACGAGGACAGCTGACTTAATAAACTTAAAACATCAAAATATATTAAAAGCGTTGTAAATATATTTTGAACATACTTTGATATATATGTATATATTGTTATAGGTTCGTGAATCAACCAGTGGCCAAGTCTTACTTCCCGACGAAGTAAAAATCTGTGAAAGTGAGTTATAGTCCCACTTTTAAAATCTAATATTTTTGGGATGAGAATACATGCAGGTTTTATAAATGATTTACAAAATAGACACAAGTACATGAAACTACATTCTATGGTTGAATTATCGAAATCGAATATGCCCCTTTTTATTAAGTCTGGTAATCTAAGAATTAGGGAACAGACACCCTAATTGACGCGAATCCTAAAGATAGATCTATTGGGCCTAACAAACCCCATCCAAAGTACCGGATGCTTTAGTACTTCGAAATTTATATCATATCCGAAGGGTGTCCCTGAATGATGGGGATATTCTTATATATGCATCTTGTTAATGTCGGTTACCAGGTGTTCACCATATGAATGATTTTTATCTCTATGTATGGGATGTATATTGAAATATGAAATCTTGTGGTCTATTGTTACGATTTGATATATATAGGTTAAACCTATAACTCACCAACATTTTTGTTGACGTTTAAAGCATGTTTATCCTCAGGTGAATACTAAGAGCTTCCGCTGTTGCATACTAAAATAAGGACAAGATTTGGAGTCCATGTTTGTATGATACTGTGTAAAAACTGCATTTAAGAAACTAATTTCGATGTAACATATTTGTATTGTAAACCATTATGTAATGGTCGTGTGTAAACAGGATATTTTAGATTATCATTATTTGATAATCTACGTAAAGCTTTTTAAACCTTTATTTATGAAATAAAGGTTATGGTTTGTTTTAAAAATGAATGCAGTCTTTGAAAAATGTCTCATATAGAGGTCAAAACCTCGCAACGAAATCAATTAATATGGAACGTTTTTAATCAATAAGAACGGGACATTTCATATATACATGTTAACTTAAGAGTTATTGCATTGTTAAACGTTAACATATATATATCGTTTCGATATTCTTAAGTTAGTAGTCTCATTTTATGTATATAATTTATTGTTAATATACTTAATGAGATACTTAAATATCATTTTATCAAGTTAGATATATATATATATATATATATATATATATATATATATATATATATATATATATACACCATTATATAACTATTACAAGTTATGATGTTCGTGAATCGTCAGACAAACTGGGTGGTCAAACGTTTATATAAAAACTCGTTTCAAATATTCAAGTCTTAACAAGTTTGATTGCTTAACATGTTGGAAACATTTATTTATGTAAATATTAATCTCATACATATCTATGAAAAATTTCGGGTCGTTACAGTTTTCAACTATTATAATCCGGTCATTTTATCTGTACGCCGTGGTCCGCTTATTAAAAAAAAGTATTGGCAGAACGTTGAGTTGATGCTACCCAAAATTCGATCATTAGCGATTCGCAAACAAGCACATCTTTTTATAGAATCGTACAAGAAACTTACAATAAATGTGGATACAGCATGCGGTTCGAACCAAATACGTGGCAAAATGGTCCAAACTTCAAAGTTAAGTTAAACTTTTTGCATTATTTATAACAATTTCAAAAAAAAAAATGGTCAAGTGGTTAATCGGGTGTCGACATCATAGCAGCAGCTCGTTCGGGATATAAGGACCAAACTTCACAAGAATTTGTTCACGAAGGTGTTTGACAAGTAAATTAAAGAAATCCTAAAGCTTTTGCGCCATAAGGTGTAATGGGATAATCATGAAGACGACTTGCACAAGAAACTTGCATAAGAAATTGCCCCGACCCTGTTGATGAAGAAGTACCAATTATTAATCTAGACCTCAATGATAATCGAATTTGGAGCATATATTAATGGATGATACCATACGTCATCCACCAGGTCGTGCATCTAGTCGCAAGAGCCAATGTAGTTCCAAATCATTTGATGTTACTTCCTCTCCTCTCGATGTTTGTCCGAAGATGTTGGTGTAGAAATAAAAAAAAAAATTGCTAGTACCATAATCAAAATATTTCATACCATTTAAGATGAAATTAATGTTTAGGACATTCAAACAT